>NC_081559.1:94618724-94686647 GCF_022355385.1 Mustela nigripes
GCTAGCTGAAGCAGTCTCAGCTTGCTACTTCTCCGCCATCTTGACTCCTCCAACCTAGAATACCCTGAAAAAGAATTTTCTAACTTCTCATTTGCCAGCTTCCCCAGGTATTTCCAAGTCTGATTGTTTAACTTGAAGATATCTAAATTCCCAAGAGAGGCAGCATATTTGTATTCAAATGAATTTTGTAACACCCCCATTCTTTCCTTTATTTGGCATGGAGCATGGAGTGCTGACTCCCTCTTGTTTCTGGAGCATCGAGTGCTGAGTCTCTGTTGTTTCCACACTGAAATCGCAGAATCTGTGGGTCCTGCATTTACTGTTTATCAGTACAGAACCTTTGAAGACCGTTCATTATTTGAAGTAGTGACTCTTTGGTATTAAGTGCTCATTAGTTACTTATTGCATGTTTTGCTCAATTCTAGAAAGTTCCTTGATGATGGAGTATGTGTCCCATTTCTAAATCCCTGCGAAGCCCAAGCTGTTCTCACTGGGAAGCCTTCTATATCCAAAGGCTATGTGCAAGCTGTGGATAATGAAGGAAATCCACTTTGCCTTCGCTGTCAGCAACCCACTTGCCAAACTAAGCAAGACGGTAAAGTGAACGCTTGGGATTCACGGTTTTGCTCTCTGAAATGTCAGGAAGAGTTTTGGATTCGATCTAATAACAATTACCTGCGAGCCAAAGTATTTGAAGTTGAACACGGTGTGTGTCAGCTATGTAATCTGAATGCACAAGAACTCTTTTTACGTCTGAGAGATGCCCCCAAAAGCCAGAGAAAGAATCTTCTGGATATTACCTGGATCTCAAAGCTCCCACTGGAACAGGTAAATTATAATTCTGTGACAGAAGTCTGCATTGTACTGAGTGATGAATATTGACTCAACTTTTTTAACTTTTTAATATGGCAGTTTTTGAAATATACATACAAAAATAGAAAAATCAACCCACAGACCCATCACCGAACTTGCACCGTTATCAGCATTTTGCCTTCATTTTCATTTGTCCCTCACCTCAGTCGTTTTTCTCCTGGGATTATTTTAGAGCAAATTCCAGACAACATTTCTTTCTTTCTTTCTTTCTTTCTTTCTTTCTTTCTTTCTTTTCTTTTCTTTTCTTTTCTTTTCTTTTCTTTCTTTCTTTCTTTTTTTTTTTAAATAATCTCTACATCCATTGTGGCACTTGAACTCAAGACCCTGAGATCGAGTTGTATGCTCTACCAACTGAGCCATCCAGGTGCCCCTCATTTGCTCTTTAAAAACTTCCATTATGTACCTCCCACAAAGACTTCCTTCCACCCTCCTTCTTTTTGTCTCTTTTAAAAATATAATCCTGTACCCCAGTACCCATTATCATACCAAAACAATTATGATTACTTAGTAACTCCAGGTTTGGTTTCCCAGATTCTCAAAATATCTTTTTGCAGTTACTTTGTTCAAATTAGGATCACAATATGATTCACACACTGCATTTCTTCATTATATTTCTTATTTTCCAATTAATCTATAATATCACCCCATTCCTTTTTTTATACCATTGACTATTCAAGAAACTGAATCATTTGCCTGTAGGATTTCCTACATTATGGATTTGTCTTCCTGTATCCTCATGGTATTATTTGACATGTTTCCCTATCCCCCTGATTCCAGAATAATAGTTATAAGATATAGTGGCTTAATTAGATTCTGATTAAATTATTTTGGGAAGAGAGCTTAACAGATGATACATGCATTCCATCAAGAAGGACCTATGGTCTGGTTGTTCTACTTTTCATGATGTTAGTATTGAATGACAAGAGGAAGATAACCCCCAAAATATAGTTCATTACAATGAGAAGAAAATATTTATGTTCATCCCACTGTAAAATGTAATTTTGGCAGAGCAATTGATGGAAAAAATATTACTCTTAGAAAACAACCAGTTTTTACTTTTATTTCCAAAATTCAACTGGTTTCTAATGTTGTGATCTAATCAGTTCTAAGTTTCAGACTAGAGAAAAATGTTTAATTTTAAAAGTCACTCCTGAGCCATTCTCTCCCCACTAAAGTAATGGATAAATTTCTGCCAGTTGGTCAAATCAGACATTTTTATTTGCCTAGTATCACCAAATTATGACAGAATTAGTTAAACATCTCTACAAAGATGAATTAACATGACTTTGAGAGCTAGGGAAATACAATGTTTCTTTCATGATACCCAGAGTTCCCGAAATATCCTTTAGTCTAATTGGTGAGGGACACATGCACCCATCCCAGGGGTGTCAGCCAGACAGCAGTAACTGTCTGCTGCCCCAGAGCAGTCTTCCAGAAGACACACAATGAAAGGACACAAGGACATTCCTCTCCAGGAACAGAAGTTATTACATAGTATTCTATTAAAAGTGTTCCAAGGCTAGAGAGCACCATAGGGCTCAATTGGGGAGGACCAGTCCGGAGACGGAGTGGTTGTTTTAAGAGTTAAACAGCTGAAGACTGACCCCATGTGACTGGGAACTACTAGAAGAAATAGAGAAGCACCTCTGGATTAGAGAGTCCACCCGAGCCTGTCGTGAGCAAAAAAAATAATTACAAAAAGCAGACAAAATGGATATTCTTTCCTAAAAACGCATCATTTGCTTGATGCACAAGACGGCCATCTGTAACTGCTGCTAACAAGGCTGGCCTCAGCTGGAGAGTTCAGTGCTCCAGCCTGCTGCCTCTTGGGGCTCCTCTCGGGCTGGGCACTGCTGGTTAGGTCCCTCTGCCTCCACATGTCTGACAAAGTGTGTTAGAACTATGACACAGGTTCCCTTGGCCAGCAGCATGCAGCGATTTTAATTTCGGCCTTGTCCAAGACCATGCAAATACAAACAGGCTTCATGCTCATCTTTATCATATTGAAAAAACTACAATGCTGAGCTGCATTTACTGCCTCGAGCAGGATGTTAAAATACATCCCATTTTTATGTAGGTCATCACAGATAAAATATAAAGTGCATATATGTGAGCAGGCCTAAATAGTGCTGCTTTACGTGGACAACTTTGTTTATTCTAGATAGGCCAGTGAGAGAGATCTGTTGTGGAAACTTCGTTCCAGTCCATGGAACTGGGGAGGTTCCCAGATGAATGGCATAAAGGTTCCGGCTGACAGCTGTTGAACTTTCACTGTTTATAACAACAAATGACTTTAGGTATAATTAAAGATTATTTGACTCAGTAATATTCAGAAGTTTTTTAAATTTCTAATCTGATCTCATTCTTGTCACAGTTTTCTTTACTGACTATCTAAACTAGCTCAAAGGTGCAGAAGCAAGTAATTTTCCCCATCTGTCAGGAGTCTTGGTACTTTATACTTGCTTGTAATTTTTTCAAAATGGGTTAGGTAAGGGAGAAAGAACTTTTTCCAGAAACATATTTTATTGCTTTCAAATTGCTAACCTAGAGGCTTTTTCCTATTCACAATAAAAGCTATAAAAAGCCATCCTAATGTATTTTTTGCTGTGATTTTGCTGTATAAACATGATTGCACAAGGCAAAACCACCAGTTCCCACAGCGCATGTTGAAAAGTGCTGATCTTGTGTTCTTACTGCAGCTTAATGAAATGATAAGAAGCCCAGGAGAAGGGCATTTCTGGCAGGTGGACCACATCAAGCCCGTATCTGGTGGAGGAGGACAGTGCTCCCTGGACAACCTGCAGACGCTATGCACAGTGTGTCACAGGGAGGTGAGTGACACTATGCAGACCCATGTGGCTTCATCCTGGGACAGCAAAGAAAAGTGTGTACACAGGCATAGGAGGCTGAGTGGATGAAGCCGTATCCCTTGTCTGGGTTCCGAGATGGCTTTATTCCCTTCATCACCTGAGTTTCCTCTCAAGGCTGATATGAGTTCCCAGTCCCAAACAGAAGAGAAGCTGCTTTCCTTTGAATTCGTTCTAGGACAGGAAATTGTCACCACCACCTAGAAGAAAATGAATGTAACTTACATGGTGTGGAAGTGACCCAGACCATCAGCCCAGCAGACTGGTGAACTGAGGCAGTGGTGTGTGCTGACGCTTGCAGCTAAGGCTATCCTGACATGTCAGAGAACATTAATAAATTCTTTCCAGGATCCCCACCCCCACCCCGCCTCAGTTCAACATGCAGACATTACACTCTTGGCCAAAGTGCAAAACTTGTTAACCTTGGCACCTTTTTGAACTATTACCTGTTGCTTAAAACCGCAGGGGAAAATATTTACCAACAGTATTATTTACCAACTATTATTTACCAAGTAGCATGGATTTTTAACAGGCCATTTAGCAAAAGGATCTGCTAATTAAAGTTTTCTTAGAAAGAAGCACACATTCAATATGCACTTTCTGTTTTTCTAATTGTGACAGGATTTATTTTTTTTTTAAGATTTTATTTATTTATCTGACAGACAGAAATCACAAGTAGGCAGAGAGGCAGGCAGAGAGAGAGGGAAGCAGGCTCCCTACTGAGCAGAAAGCCCGATGCAGGCCTCGATCCCAGAACCCTGAGATCATGACCTGAGCCGAAGGCAGAGGCTTTAAACCACTGAGCCACCCAGGCGCCCTAATTGTGACAGGATTTAAGCATTTTCCCATGTTCCCATAATAAGCATTTATGTTTATCATCCAAAATGGCTACACATTATTCTATTGAGTATATGTCTGCTATAATTTATTTAGCCATTCCCAGACTGATGAGCATTGAAGTGGTTTATATTTCCTGTTTATACACTGTTCTGTTTTGAGGTTGTTCCTTTAGATCCTCAAATGTAAAACCATGGAGTGAAGGGTTTGACTGTAGGAATTTAACTTCAAGCAGTTTCCCAAAGGACTGTGTTCTCCTCCTGTCTCCCAGCCCTGTTGAGGGACGAGAGTGCCCGTTGAACTGAGCAAGCTCATCAGTGCTCATCTGAGGGCGTAAGAAGGGCCTGCCACGATTTTGTTTACCAAAGATACTGAGGGTTCTACAAATGCTAATCAGTGGTTTGACACTTTCAAAAACTGTTCAGATCCTTTGCCATTGTTCATACTGTATAAGCACTTTTAGCCTTATTTTAATATTTTAGGTTCCTCAGTTTCTTCACAAATACAATTTTTACATAAAATGGACCTTGTAATGTAAGTAGGGTTTTTTGCTTTTAGTTTTAACCCTCTTTTCTCTCCCCACACCTGCCACCTGGATAACTTCACATACCTGAACTGGGAAAAAAGTCATCCGATTTCTCAGCCGTGAAAATTATTGGCACATGCAAGACCTATTAAGAGAATTACTATGTAGCAAAAAGAAAACCCACCCCTTCTGTAATCATTTTTAGATTCTCATGAGAAATTTTATTTGTGGAAATAGCAGAAGAATCCAGTTTTGATCTACCTCATTTTGTTTTTCTGCATTGGCTTGGGAGTGGCTTCTGAGACCCCAGAATGGGAAGCCAGTAGGCTTACATGCACCACACTGGGAGAAATCACAAGACGGCTTATGTACGCCCTTACTTAGATGAGGAGAATTGGGGCCTCCTGTAGTCCTCAAAGGGAGGGAGTCACAGTCTCAATGGGGAGTAAGTCATTCTCCAAAGCATCTGGTCCTAAGTGAACCTAGGACCTTGGGGCATTTACTAAGCTATTGGGGTCCTCTTCTTGTGGTGTGGTGTGCCATCTGAGGGCAAAGCACTGAAACAGGGCATGGTGATAATGTAGATTTTTCCAGACTGATGAAATAAAGTTTTTGAGATTCCGGAACTAGTACTCTCTTCCTAACAGGTGTACCATTTATATTTTTTAACTTTTAGAGAACTGCCAGACAAGCTAAGGAAAGAAGCCAGGGGAGAAGACAATCTCTAGCATCAAAGCATGGATCAGACATCACAAGATTTTTGGTGAAGAAGTGAAGTTGAATGGATGACAAATGATTTACATGTGTAGGAACCGAACACATTTTTTTCATGTTTCTATATGAAGAGTGAACATTTTTAGAGCAAAAAATCAAGAATTCAACTTTCCCTTTCATATTATATGCTTTTAGTGTCCAATACCTTTTGAAAGTTCTTAACACAAACTGAGATAAAATACTAAATATTTCTGTGATCTTCATGATTTCAGGCAGGCTCTCAATTATGTTTCAGTCAGGTTTTGTTGAGCTTTCATTTCCCCCTGCAGTACCTTAATCATGGTATTATGCATAGATTGTATTTGAAAAATACTTGGAAATGCTGCTGGATTAGTATTGGTTATGAACTGCTGCGTGTAGATTCAGAGTACTGGAAAACTACAAGGGAAATTTCGGAGGCAAATCATCCAGGAATTCGGGGGCAAGCATGAGCACCCTGGTTTGTATGCGAGAGAGACTCTTACTCACTGACTGCCTCCAAAATGGGCTTTGGGCACACATTTTGAGTGTTGCCCTATTTATTTCTCAACAGATTGTCTTTATTGAAAAGATGCTTCTGAAAATAAGCTAATTGGACCTACAGTATTGGTAGACAATTCGGGGTTCTAGATTTGTTAAACCTAGTGATTGTTAAAACTGTTTAAAAACTGAAAACATAGAATGTCACTTGAACTTCATTTGTCAGTTAGTTAATTTTAATGCATAAAACTACATTCAATGTCCAAGTGCTCTTTATCTCCTGGCTATTACTTTGTTTTTAAAATCCCAGTCTTATTAAAAGTGTATTTTACTGGTACCTCTTTTAAAAAGAGTGAGGACAATCAAACACTTTATATTAAAGCATGAGCAGATGGAGATATAGGTTTCAAAAAGACAGTGGTAATACTAATATATCATTGATATTCAAAAATAAAAGCATGAAAATAAAACAAAACCAGGGTACAGTCCTCCAAAATGTCAAAGTCATGCGAGGTAAGAGTTAGAACTACACAAACTACAGGCCCAAGGAAGAATTACATTCATGAAAGTCCTGTTTGTAAATACTGTTTGGATGTAAATTTCATTTATTTATTTCAGCACTTTACAGTCTTCATTAGTAGCTGATGTTTTACAATGTAGAGGACTTGTTTTTAAAAAAAGATTATCCAATCATGAATTATCCTTTTAGAGTTCTTAAGGTTTATAACTTTTATTGTATGAGAGCAAATAGCGGTGTTTCTTTTATAAATTAGGTCGGGCTTGCTTTCTTCTCCTTTCTGCTTTGCTGGTCAGGCTTTTTGCAGTTTTCTGCCTCATTGCCAGGGTAACCTAGGATTCCTCACGGCTGAGAGCTGAGAAATCGGCAGGCTGTTTTTCCTCCAGCATGGGGTGCTTGCAGTGAGACTTAGGTCTAAGTAGGTCAGGTATCAGTGGAAGTTACTCTTTATTTTTTTTTTTAAGATTTTATTTATTTGACATAGAGAGATCACAAGTAGGCAGAGAGGCAGTCAGAGAGAGGGGGAAGCAGGCTCCCTGCCAAGCAGACAGCCCGATGTGGGGCTTGATCCCAGGACCCTGAGACCATGACCTGAGCTGAAGGCTGAGGTTTAACCCACTGAACCACCCAGGCACCCCAAGAAGTTACCTCTTTAGATTAAACTAAGGTGGCAGTTCTAGGAACAGTGTTCTCAGATGGAATAAATGAATGATGGTTTAAGATGAAATGACCCATGTGCCAATTTTATGGCCAAATAAAAATGCCATAAAAACATCAAAAAGAATAAAATACTTAGGAATACATTTAACTAAGGAGGTAAAAGATATGTACACTGAAACTACCAGACTTTAATGAAAAAAAAAAAAGAAAAAGACACAAATGGAAAGATACTCCATATTCATGGGTGGGAAAAATTTATATTATGAGAAAGTCCATACTACCCAAAGAAATCTATAGATGCAGTGTAATCCCTATTAATAATCCAGTAGCATCTTTCAAAGAAATAGAAAAAAATTTTTTCTTTAAAATTTGTTGGGGGCGCCTGGGTGGTTCAGTGGTTTGGGCTGCTGCCTTCGGCTCGGGTCATGATCTCAGGGTCCTGGGATGGAGCCCCGCATCGGGCTTTCTGCTCCGCAGGAAGCCTGCTTCCCTCTCTCTCTCTCTCTCTCTCTCTCTGCCTGCCTCTCTGCCTACTTGTGATCTCTGTCTGTCAAATAAATAAATAAAATCTTTAAAAAATAAAATAAAATAAAATTTGTTGGGAACCACAAAACTAAAAATAGCAAAGCAATCTTGAGAAAAAAGAACAAAGTTGGAGGAATCAGGCTTCCAGATTGCAACTATTTACAAAGCTGTAGTAATCAAAACATTATGGTATTGCTATAAAAACAAATCCATAGATCAATAGAAGAGCATAGAGGGCCCAAAAATAAAACTATGTCAACTGATTTTCTGTCTTTTTTTTTTTTAAAGATTTATTTTATTTTAGAGACAGAGGGGAAGGGCAGAGAGACAGAATCCTCAAGCAGACTCCCTGCTGATCGTGAAGCCCAATACCAGGCTGGATCTCACAAACCTGAAAAAAACAAGAGCCGGCCACTTAACCAACTGAAGCACCCAGGTGTGTCCCTCCCCCGCCTTACTAAATTTATTTTAGAGAGAGTCAACTGATTTTCACAAACGAGCCAAGAATATAAAATTGAGAAAGGATAGTCTCCTCAATAAATGGTGATGGGAAAACTGGACCCCCTACTTTATACCATGTACACAGATCAATTCAAAATTGATTAAAGTCTTGAATATAAGACCTGAAACAATAAAACTCCTCAAAGGAAAAAGGGAAGATTTAGGTCTGAGATGGTGGCTAGGAAGACCTTTGGCTTACCTCCTTCCACAGACATACCAAATCTATACCAACATCTAGAGCAGCTTCCCCTCAAGAAGAACTGAGGACTGATTGAACAGCTTCTGTACAACAAGATAGAGAGGCCACACAGAAAACAGCAGGAGAAACAGAGACACAGTTACAACAGGAAACCCAGCCCTGATGTAAACTGCAGCAGGAAGAGATAGCACAGAGGTACCCATGCACAGATTCACCCATGCTGTGGCATGGAAAACGAGCAGCAGTTCAAAAGGCAACTAGACTAACTTGACTAAGAACTAACTAACTAGGCAACTGAACTAACCCTAGGCCATTCAACAAACAGCGAAGGAACTGCTAGAACTTTCCCCGGACTCATGTGCTAGTGATTACCACTGTTTACATTCAGCCTTACCTTGACGGCACAGATGGGCTCAAGGTCTCAGCACTGTAGCCAGCCTGCTGCATTAGCAAACACCAGGTCCCTAGCCCACACCAGCCTGACATCTTCCCAACACGGCCCCTACACGCATGCCTGCCAGCTCCAGCTGTCCCCCCAAGGTGAGCCCAACACAGTGCACACCAGGTCCCTCCTCTAGTTGTGCCCATTACAGCTGCAGCCAACTTCCCCAGATAATAAAGGCACAAAGCACTCCAGGACACCCTATGCCTCCACCTGTTTTAGCTCCAGCCAACTCACCTCAGTGCCCTGAGGTCCCCTACGCCACACTGACTATAGCTGGAACCATCCCTCCAGGATTCTCCAAGCACAGAATGCCGGGGGACCATCCAGCCCATGCCCACTTCAGTTCCAACTATCCCACCAGGGCACCCCTTTGTGAAGCACCCAGGGACCTCTGCTCTCTGCCTGCTTCAGCCCCAGCCGTCTTATCAGAGTGACCCAGAGTAGACCGCTCAGGGAATTTTCAGACCACACCCCTCACTGCTATAACCAGCCAGCCCAAACCATCAGACATACACAGTCTACATCAGGGATATTCCTGTATACGTCCTATCATCCAGAATGGGAGAGGTAGCTGCTTTGCCTAATTCATTCAAACAAACCCAGAAAGTAAAACAAAATGAAAACAGAGGAATATCGTCCAAACAAAAAAATATGAGAAAAGGGGCACCTGGGTGGCTCAGTCGGTTGAGCAGCTGCCTTCAGCTCGAGTCGTGATCCCAGGGTCCTGGGATTGAGCCCTGCATTGGGCTCCCTGCTCAGTGGAGAGCCTGCTTCTCCCTCTCCCTCTGCCTGCCGCTCTGCCAACTGGTGCTTTATCTATCTGTCAAATAAATAAATAAATCTTTTTTAAAAATGAGACAAAACTTAAGGGAAAGAACTAAATGAAATGTTGATCATCAGTCTATATTATAAGGAGTTAAAAGTAATGGTCAAGGGGCACCTGGGTGGCTCAGTGGGTTAAAGCCTCTGCTTTCGGCTCGGGTCATGATCCCAGCATCCTGGGATCGAGCCCCACATCCGGCTCTCTGCTCGGCGTGGAGCCTGCTTCCCTTCCTCTCTCTCTGTCTACTTGTGATCGCTCTCTCTGTCAAATAAATAAATAAAATATTAAAAAAAAATAATGGTCAAAAAGATGATTGTCAGACTTGAGAGAAGAGTAGATGAAAGATGGAAGTATCACAATTCTACATTTCAAGATATACTACAAAGCTCTAATAACTAAAAAAAAATATGGTACTGACATAGAAATAGACAAATCAAGGCAACAGAATAGAGAGCCCAGAAATAAGCAGATACATATAGAGTCAATTAATCAAATACAAAGGAGGCAGGAATGTGCAATGAGGAAAAGGCAGCCTGTTTAGTAAATGGTGTTGGGGAAACTGGACCACTTTCTTACACCATACACAAAAATAAGCTCAGAATGGATTAAAGACCAAAATGAGAGACCTGAAACCATCCAAATCCTAGAAGAGAACATAGGTTGTTATTGCTCTGATATTAGCCATGGCAACATTTTTCTAGATCTGTCTCCTAAAGCAAGAGAAACAAAAGCAAAAGTAAATGGGTGGGACTACAACAAAATAAAAAGCTTCTGCACAGCAAAGTAGACCATCAATAAAACTAAAGGGCAAAGTATAGAATGGGAGAATATATTTGCAGATAATCTGTCCTATAGGGGTTAATATCCAAAATATATAAACAACTCCTATAACTCAGTACTCCCCCCCCCAAAAAAAGCCAACAAAAAGAGAAATGTGAATAGGCATTTTTCCAAAAAAAGATACACAGATGGCAGATATATGAAAAGATGCTCATGACTAATCATCAGGGAAATGCAAATCAAAGCCACAATAAGGTAATACTTCACATCAATTAGAATGGGTAATATCAAAAAGACACAAAATAACAAGTGTTGACAAAGATGTGGAGAAAAAGGAACCTCATGCACTGTTGGTAGGAAGGCATATTGGTACATTCACTATGGAAACAGTATGGAGGTTTTTTTGAAAATTAAAAATGGAAATAACATATAATTCAGTGATTTGAGTGCTGGGTGTTTACCCAAAGAAAATGAAAACACAAATTTGAAAAGATATATGTGCCCCTATGTTTACTGCAGCATTCTTTACTATAGCCAAGATTTGGAAGCAACCCAAGTAGCCACCAGTAAATGAATGGATAAAGAAGATATATATACAACGGAATATTACTCAGAAAAAAGGATGAAACTACCATTCCTGACAATATGGATGGACCTAGAAGGCATTATGCTACATGAAATAAGTCAGACAGAAAAAAGACAAATACCATGTATTTTCACTTATCTGTGAAATCTAAAAAAAAAACAAAAACAAATAAAAAAACCCAGAAACAGACTCTCAAAATACAGAGAACAAACTGATGGCTGCCTAAAGGGAAGAGAGGCAAAATAAGTGAGGGGGTTAAGTAGCATAAACTTAATTTACAAAATAGTAAGTTATCGGGGATGGAAAATAAAGCACAGGGAATATTATCAATAATGTAGTGATTCTGTATAGTGAAAGATGGTGACAACACTTACTGTGGTGAACACTGCATAATGATGAATCACTACATTGTACAGTTCCAGTTAATATGTCAACTATACTTCCGAAAAAATAGAGGGTGAGCTCCTTGATAGCAGTCTTGGCTATAGTCTTTTGAATTTAACATCAATAGCAACAAAAGCAAAAATAAACAAGTGGGACTATATAAACCTAAAAGCTTCTATAAAGTAATGAAACTATATGCAAAATGAAAAGACAACCTCCAGGGGCGCCTGGGTGGCTCAGTGGGTTAAAGCCTCTGCCTTCAGCTCAGGTCATGATCCCAGGGTCCTGGGATCGAGCCCCGCATCCGGCTCTCTGCTTATCAGAGAGCCTGCTCCCTGCCCCATGCCCCCGCCTGCCTCTCTGCCTACTTGTGATCTCTCTCTCTCTTTCAAATAAATAAATAAAATCTTTTAAAAAAAAGAAAAGACAACCTCCAGAAAGAAAAAATATTTGCAAACACACTCAATAAGAGGTTAATATCCAAAATATATAAGGAACTTATACAACTCAATAGTAAAAAAAAAATAAAAAGAAAAAAGAAAAACCCAATTTAAAAATGGGCAAAGGACCTGAATAGACATTTTTCTAAAGAACACATAAAATGGCTAATATCTCTAATCATCAAGGAAATGCAAATCAGGACCACGATGTGATATCACCTTGTACTGTTCAGACTGACTACTATTAAGACAAGAGATAATAAATGCTAGTAATGATGTGGAGAAAAAGGAACCCTTATGCACTATTGGTGGGGATGTAAACTGGTAAATTTCCACTATGGGAAATGGGTTGGTGCCTTAAGCAATTAAAAATAGAACTACCATATGAGACTACTATTGCACCGCTCCACGTATATCCAAAGTGAATAAAACCACTATCTCAAAGAGGTATCTGTACACCTTCCATGCAGCTTCGTTCACAGTAGTCAAGGTATGGAAACAACCTGTCTACAGACAGATGAATGGATAAATTGTAGTAGGTGTCTACAATAAATATTCAGTTTTTAAAAAGACAGAAATCCTAGTGGGGTTCCAAGATGGCATCATAGAAAGATCCTGGGCCTACCTCTTGCCATGGACACACCAAAGTTCTAGTACATACAGACTCATCTTTTCAGAACAGCTCCTCCACAACACAGGGCAGAAAAAAGAGAGACTCCCACCACCAGTGCATCAACCCACAAAAAGGAGGAATATCACAAACTCATAGCCCCTCTCTGAGGAACAAGAGGTCTGAGCTCCATCAGGCACTCTACCCATAGGTCCTGCACTGAAAAGAAAGGCCTCCAAAACAACTGCCACTGAAATCAGCAGAGCTAACGTCCAAGAGAGCCAAAGGACTATAGGAAACAGATTCTGCTCTTTAAGGGCTGACACATAGACTCACTTGCTATAAGTCCCAATGCAGAGGCAGTAGTTTGTGGAACTGAGCTGTGTGTGAGGGAGGTTCATTTACTAGTCTTAGGGAGTACATCAGAATGTCAGGGATTGAGTATAGTTTTCTGCAGAGAGAGATGCTGGCAGGTGACTTTTTAATTTTCTCTCCTTCCTTGCTAGCCCTGTGCTGGCCAGTGCCATTTGTGGTGCTCATAATCTTACTCTTTAGTCCCACTTCCTCATTAATGTTGTCCCCCCAACGTCTTGAAGCCCTACCCTACCGGATCCAGCCCAGTGTTTATCCACTATGCCTCCACTCTGTGAGATCTGACATGTGGACTCAACCCCCACAGTGCTCCTCCACTAGGGCCCCCAGCCCACCAGATCCAGTAGAAGGCTTATCCAAGCCCTACACAACTCCATGGTGGCCCCTGCCTTGCCAAAGCCAATGGATAAGGTGCTCCCCAATCTGGTGCTTATCCACCATGGCCTACAGCTTGCCAGACCCCAAAAGTGAACGCACTCTGCACAGGCAGTACTCCCTGAACATTGGCACTGGCTTGCTATGGGGTGCGGTTGTATTTCTGGGCTCCATAGGACTGAAACATTCAAGAGAGACAGAGCTTGCCAGGCTTCCAGGGCATGAGTAACCCTTCAAGTCTGGGAGAGAGTATTGCTTCCCAGACTATACAGAAATAAACACAGAGAGCCTCACAAAATTAGGAGGCAGGGGAAGATTATCCAAATGAAAGAAACAAGACAAAACTTCAGAAAAATATTTTAATGAAATGGAGATAACCATTCTACTAACTAAGACTTCAAAGGAATGGGCATAAAAGTTGTTCACTAAACTCAGGAGAAAAATGAATGAATACCATGAGATCTTCAACAAAGAAGAAGAAATACAAGAAACCTACCCACAGAAGTTAAAGAGCTGAAGAATATAATACCCAAACTAGAGGAGTTCAATAACATACTGGATGAAGCAGAAGAATTGATCAGCAAACTGGAAGAAAAAGCAGTGAAACATTGGACAGAGCAGCAAAAAAGAAAAGTAATATTTTTTTAAAAGGATGATTCCTTAATGGGAACATTAGGACAACATCAAGTGAAATACACATTCACATTATAGAGTTCCCCAAAGAAAAGCAAATGGACCAAAAACTTTTTTGAAGAAATACTAGCTGAAAACTTTCCTAATTTGGGGAAGGAAATAGGCATCCAGGTCCAGGAAGTCAAAAGACTCCCAAATAAAATGAACTTCAAGAGATCCACACCAGTACACATAATTGCAATGTCAAAAGTTAAAGAGAATCTGAAAAGCAGCAAAAGGAAAACAACTTATCACATATAAAGCTTTCAGCATATTTCTCAGCAAAAACATGGGAGGGCAGAAGAGAGTGGTATGACATATTCAAAGCGCTAAAAGGAAAAAATTTCCAATCAAGAACTCTCTACCCAGCAGGGTTATTCAGAATTGAAGGAGCAATCAAGAGCTTTCCAGGGGCACCTGGGTGGTTCAGTCAATAGAGCACCCAACTCTTGATCTCAGCTCAGGTCTTGATCTCAGGGTTGAGTTCAAGCCTTACGTTGGGCTCCATGCGAGGTATGGAGCCTACTTAAAAAACGTTTTCCAGAAAAGCAAAAACTGAGGGAATTTTTCACCACTAAACTGGCCTTACAAGAAATGTTACAGGGAATTTTCTGAGCTGAAAAGAAATGGTATTAATAACAACAACAAAAAAAACCATACAAAAGTAAACCTCTCACTGGAAAAAAATACATAGTAAAGGTAATGGGTCAATCACTTATAAAGCAAGTGTGAATGTCAAAAACCAAGAGTAATAAATTTAAACTATAATAATTAGGTAAGGGATACATAAAATAAAAAGATGTAAAATGTGACATCAAAATATGAATCACTGAGGGGCACCTGGGTGGCTCAGTGGGTTAAAGCCTCTGCCTTCAGCTTGGGTCATGATCCCAGGGGCCTGGGATTGAGCCCCATGTCAGGCTCTCTGCTCAGTGGGGAGCCTGCTTCCTCCTCTCTCTGCCTGCCTCTCTGCCTACTTGTGATCTCTGTCTGTCAAATAAATAAATAAAATCTTAAAAAAATATATGAATCATTGGGACTGACTTAGTAAAAATATAAGGGTTTGGAATGTATTCAAACTTAAGTTGCTAGAATAAAACCAACTGTTATATACATAGGATCCTGTGTGAGACTCATGGTAACCATAAGGCAAAAGCTCATGGGTAAATGCACAAAAGAAAATGAGAGGATTCTAAACATCACATTACACTACAGAAAGCCATCAAACTACAAGGCAAGAAAGAAAAACTATTAAAAAGCCAGAAAACGATTAACAAAATGGCACTTCAAAAAATGGCAATAGGTACATACTTACCAATAATTCTTTTTAATGTAAATGGACTAACTTCTCCAATAAAAAGACAGAGAGTGGCTCAGTGCATGAAAATACAAGACCTATCAATATGCCACCTAAAAGACTTCAGAAGAGAGACACACTAAGGCTGGAAGTGAAGAGACAGAGAAAGATGCTCCATGCAAATGGAAATGAAAAGAAAGCTCATGCAGCTATACTCATATCAGACAAAATAGACTTTAAAACAAAGACTGTAATAAAGACAAAGAAGGGCATTGCATAATGATAAAGGGGTCAATCCATCAGGAAGAAACAGTGTTCACACATACACACTCCATAGGATTACCAAAATATATCAAGGAAAAATTAACATAATCAAAAGGAAAAACTGACAACAATGCAATAATAGTAAGGGATGTTAGACTTCTATCAGTGAATAAATTAACAAGATAGAAAATCAATAAGGAAACATCAATCATAAATTGAGTATTAGACCAAATGTACTTAACAGATATATATAGAACAGTCCATCCAAAAGTAGCAGAATACTCATTCTTCTCAAGGCACATGGAACATTCTCCAGGACAGATCATATATCATGCCATAAAGAAACATTCCAATAAATTTAAGATTTAAAGCATAAACACCATCTTCTCTGACCATAGTGAAACTAGAAGTACAAAATAGAAGTACAAACTAGAAGTACAAAAATAAAACTGGAGAAAACACCAAAATGTGGAGATTGAACAACCAGTGGGTCACCGAGAAAAATATGACAATTTAAAACAGAAATAGTACATGCCAAAATCTATCGGATGTTGCAAAAGCAGATCTCTTAAAAGGGAGGTTCATAGCAATACAGTCTTACCTCAAGAAGCAAGGAAAATCTCAAAAAAAATTAACTATACACCAAAGAGAACTTGAAAAATAAGAACAAATAAAACTTAAAGTCAGTAGAAGGAAGGAAATACAGATCAGAGTGAAAATAAATGAACTAGAAACTTCAAAAAACAATAGAAAATATCAGTGAAGGGGCAACTGGGTGGCTCAGTTGTGCATCTGGGTCAGTTGTGCATCTGACCTTTGATTTCGGCTCAGGTCATGATAGAGGTCTTGGGGTCAGTCCTTGCTTTGGGTTCCATGCTGAGTGATGCGTCTGCACTTTCTCCTTCTCTCTCTGCCCCTCCTAACTGCACACTCGCTCTGTCTCTCTCTCTAAAATAAATATAAATCTTTTAAAAAAAGAAAGCATCAATGAAACTAAGAGTTGGTTCTTTGTAAAGATAAATAAAATTCACAAATCTTTACATAGAGTAACCAACACAAAAAAGGAAGGGTTAAATAAAATCAGAAATTAAGAAGTTACAGCTGATATCACAGAAATACAAAGGATCATAAAAGACTACTATGAACAATTACATACCATCAAACTGGACAAACGAAACATGCAGAAACATGCAGTCTTCTTTTCTTTTTTCTTTTTTTAAACATGCAGTCTACTCTAAGACTGAATCATGAAGAAATGGAAAATTTGAATAGACTGATTACTAGTAATGAAATTAAGTAATCAAGACCTCTCCCAAAAACAAAAGTCCAGGACCACATGGTTTCACTGGTGAATTCTACCAAATATGCAAAGAAGATAAAATACTTGTCCTTCTCAAAGTTATCCAAACAATAAAGAGGAGAGGGGGGAATGCTTCCCAACTCATTTTATGGGGCAAGCCTTACTGTGATAAACCAACCAAAAATTAAATTAAACCAGACAAAATAAAAATCAGACAAAACAACACCAAAAAAGAAAATTACAGGCCAATATTCTTACACTGATGCAAAAATACTCAAAAATTTTTAGCAAAAAGAATTGAACAATACATTAAAAGGATTATATACCATGATCCAGTGGAATAGGTTGGTTCAACATCTGCCAATTTTCTGATATTACACACCACATTAACCAAATGAAGGGGGAAAAATCATATGATCATTTCAAGAGATGCAGAAAAAGCATTTAACAAAATTCAACATTAATTTATGATAAAAACTCTCAACAATATCAGGATGGAGGAAATACACCTCAATGTAAGAAAGGCTATATGAGACAAAACCACAGCTAACTTTATACTCATTAGTCAAAACTGAAAAATTTTCCTTTAAAATCAGGAACCAGAAAAGAATGCTTACTCTTGCCACTTTTATTCAAGATATTTTAATTCCTAGCCACAGTAATTAGAAAGAAAAAGAAATAAAAGTCGTCCAAATTAGGAAGAAGTAAGACTGTCAGTATGTATAGATGACATGACACTATAAATAGAAAACCTAAAGACTCCACAAAAATACTGTCATAACTAATGAATGAATTCGGTAAAGTTGCAGGATACAAAATCATTACACAGAAATCAGTGGTGGTTCTTTAAAGATTGTTTTTATTTATTTATTTGACACACAGAGAGAGAGAGAAAGCAAGCACAAGAGGAGGACGGGCAAGCAGGGGAGAAGCAGGCTCCCCACTGAGCAAGGAGGAAAGATATTCTGTGCTCACAGATTGGAAGAATCAATATTGTTAAAATGTCTGTACTACCCAAAGCAATCTACAGGTTCAATGCAATCCCTGTAAAAATTCCAGTGGTATTTTTCACAGAGCAAATAAATCAAAAATTTGTGGGGAACCACAAAAGATCCGTAATAGCCAAAGCAATCTTGGAGAAACAAGGACAAATATGGAAGTATCACACACCCTAACTTGGAACAATATTCCAAAGATATAATAAAACAATATGGTATTAGCATAATAAAGACAGATCAGCTGAACAGAAGTGATAACCCATAAATAAATAAACACAAACACACATAATTAATTTATGACAAAGGTGCCAAGAATATACAATGTAGAAAGGACAGTCTCTTCAATAAATGGTGCTGGGGAAACCCGACAGCCACACGTAAAAGAGAACTGAACCGCCATCTTCTACCATACACAAAAATTAACTCAAAATGGATTAAAGACTTGAATCTAAGACCTGAAACTAGAAAATTCCTAGAAGAAAACATAGGCAGTTAGTTCCTTGACCTCGTTCTTAATGGTGTCTTTCTGGGTCTGACTCCAAAGGCAAGGGAAACAAAAGCAAAAATAAATAAATGGGACCACATTAAAGTAAAATGTTTCTGTGCAGCAAAGGAAGCCATCATCAAAGTGAAAAGACAACCTGTAAAATGGAAGATGTTATTTGCAAATCAAATATTCAAAAAGGGGTTAATATCCAAACTATAAAAAGAACTCATTCAGCTTAACAACAACAACAACAAAAACCTAAACAGCCTATTTACAAAAATGGACAGAGGACCTGTATACACATTTTCCCAAAGAAGACATTCAGGGGCCAACAGACACATGAAAGATGTTCAACATCACTAACTTTTAGGGAAATGCAAATTAAAACCACAATTACTTCACAAGGAGAAGACTGGCTAACATCAAAAAGACAAGAAATGATAAATGTCGTTGAGGCTATGTAAGAAGAGAACCCTTATACTTTGTTGACAGGATTATAAATCAGTATATCAGTATGGAAAACAATACGGAGATTCTGCTAAACATTAACAATGGAACTACCATATGATCCAGCTGTCCGATTCTGGGTATTTATCCAAAGAATACGAAAACATTAATTCACAAAGATGTATTTGATATTCAGAGCAGCATTATTTGCAACAGCCAAGATATGGAAACAACCTAAACTGTTCACTGATGGATAAATGTATAAAGAAGATATGGTTATATATGTATAAAGGAATACTACTCAGCCATAAAAAGAGTGCTATCTGACCATTTGCAACGACATGGATAGGCCTTGAGGGTATTAAGTTAAATGAAATAAGTCAGAAGGGGAATGAAAAAAACAGTACAGGCTCACTCATATGTGGAATCTCAACACAAAACAGATAAAGAAACAAAAGCAAAGACACAGACACAGAACAGACTGCTGATTACCAGAGGTAATCGGAGGGTAGGAGAAATGGGCAAAAGGGTCAGATGAATCATGATAGATGGTCAGAGGTCAAATTATAATGTATACCTTAAACTTATATAATGTTGCATTCCAATTTTATCTCAATGAAGAAAAAAGAAATCCTGACATTTTAACAACATGAACTTGGAGGACACTGTGCTAAGTGAAATAAGTCAAAGAAAGAAACTGGATAGTACCTTGTATGGGGAATGCAAAAAAAAAAAAAAGTAATTTTTAAAAGGCAACTGCACTACTGGGTATTTGCCCCCAAGATAAAGATGTAGTGAAAAGAAGGGCCATATGCACCCCAATGTTCATAGCATAGCAGCAATGTCCACAATGTGGAAAGAGCTGAGATCCCTTTCAACAGATGAATGGATAAGAAGATGTGGTCCATATATACAATGGAATATTACTCAGCCATCAGAAAGGATGAATACCCAACTTCTGCAACTTCTGCATCAACATGGATGGGACTGGAGGAGATTATGCTGAGTGAAATAAGTCAAATAGAGAAAGTCAATTATCATATGGTTTCACTTACTTGTGGAACATAAGGAATAGCATGGAGGACATAAAGAGAAGGATGGGAAAGACGAAAGGGGGGAATTGGAGGGGGAGACAAACCATTAGAGACTGGACTCTGAGAAACAAACTGAAGGTTTTAGAGGGAAGGGGAGTGAGGGGATGGCTTGGCCCGGTGATGAGTATTAAGGAGGGCACATATTGCATGGAGCACTGGGTATTATACGTAAATAATCCTGGAATGCTACATCAAAAACTAAGAACGTACTGTATGGCAACTCACATAACATAATATACAGATATATAGATAAATAAATAAATCGACCACATAACATTTTTTTATATATATATACACACACACACTCATCATATATGTGTGTGTTTGTGTGTGTGTGACACATACATACATACATGAATGAATATATGTCTAACCCTTATAAACAGAGCGTTGAAAAATAATTACCACAAACAGGGAGGTGGAGGAAATAGAGAGTTTCCTAAAAGGGTGCAAACTTTCAGCTTTAAGATGAAGAAAATCCAAGCATGTAATCTATAACATGGTGATTATAACTGGTAACACTGTACTATGTAAAGGAATTTTGCTGACAGTAGAACTTCAACATTATCACCAAAAAAAGAAGATAAATACATGAGGTGACGGATGTGTTAACTAGATGGTCATCCTTTCACAATGTATACGGCCATCAAATCACCATGTTGTGCACTTTGAATATCTCACAATTTTGTCAATCATATATCAATACAGGGGTGCTTGGGTGGTTCAGTGGGTTAAGCCTCTGCCTTCGGCTCAGGTCATGATCTCAGGGACCTGGGATCGAGCCCTGCATCGGGCTCTCTGCTCAGCAGGGAGCCTGCTTCCTCCTCTCTGCCTGCCTCTCTGCCTACCTGTGATCTCTGTCAAGTAAATAAATAAGATCTTTAAAAAAAAATTATATATCAATACAGAAAACAAACAAAAAAAATGCTGTAAGGAACAATAAGTATCTGCCACACAGGATGTTGACTGGTCTGTCCCCTCCCTTCCTGCTGTCAGGCACACTGAGGGGAAGCATTCTGGGACTAAATATAACAGTAGAAATCCATTGAAAAGCAACAACCTGAGAAGGTAAGTCCTGTAGGGCCATCTTTCACCCTCAAGATCAGAGAAAGAAGCTGCACTCTGTTGTGCAAATGGAAGGAAAGTGTCAGGGCAAAGGTGGCCCCCCAGTGTGGAAAGAAGTGCAGAGGGGTCTCTGAGGAAGAGGACAGCAGCTCCCATACAGGAGATGGTAACTAAATGGAATACACTGGGGCAGGGAGGATATGAAGAAGGTAGGGCCCAGCTCTGAAAAGTCTCAGAAGATATAGGGCATAGTTTAGGCTTAGAAAAGAGAAGGCCCTGGATCTATGGAATAATGGGAATTAATAGCTGAAGAATGAACCAATTTACAATATGGGGGCTGAGAAAATATGCCTGCATGGAGAAATGTGGTGTGCCCGTCAGTGAGGCTGTGCCCTCGCCCTGCTCTGGAAAGTACAGCTGACTGGATTCCAGGCTGCCGGAGGCAGGGGGTGAGGACCTCCTGGTCAGGGTGGTTCACACACTCAAACTACATACAGCTGGTGTCAGGCTGAGTGACCTCAATCTCCAGACACTCCAATGATGGACAGAGTTGCTTTTTGTAGTCCCAGAGCCATACAAGAGATCTTGCTTGGAATCTCTAAAGAAATCATCCCTCAGCATTAATCACAGCCTAATGTACACTTCTTGGGGAGATTTTCCAATGACAAATGAATACCTTTCTGTATTTCCTTAACTGTTCATGGAAAAAGGATTTGCTGTCCACATGTCTTACTAATAAATCTTCAGGTGCTTGAGTGAAACATTTAAAATACGGTTTCTTTGTAAATAAAAGTATGAAGCACTTTAAATTACATGTCTAAGAAGTCAATATTCTTGAGCTCTTGGAGTAAAATGGAAAAACTGTGTTTACTTAAAGGATACAGAATCATGGAGATTGAACATCAGAAATAGGTTGTGGAAATAAAATCTCATTTTCTGTTCCATGTTATTAACCTCTCATTCCACCTTTTATTCTTTGAAACTGGAAAATGTGAGCTCCTAGTCATTGCACAAATCTATCTGAATTATCCAACCACCAGAAAATTGTCCCATCGCCTCTCCCATTTGTCATTGGCTTTATAGTGCTGCAAGTGCTTTGCAGCTGTGCTTGTGTTTATATTTACTACTGAGAAATGTTACTGGTACTGAGATGATTCCGAGCTCTGTACCACCTCTCTGTTTCAACAGCATCCCTCCTGGCTCTTTGAAATTACTGACTTGCTCTGTCTCATTAGTATATACCAGCTTTTTAAAATAGCAACTGGCATATGGAACACCTAAAAAATATTGTTAATTGTTCTGCATGTCCTAACATGTTCATATTTATAGTCTCTCTGCTTTTATATATTTGACTTCTCTGTAATCAGAATTCTTCATCATCTTACAGAAACCCCAAACATCTGTATCTGTGTGACAGCTAAGGTCTGTTTAAGAAGGATCCCAACAAGATTTTGACTGTTTTGAGTGTTAAAGAACCACTATCCCAGTACCTGACCCTAGCAACTTCTCAACAAGCATAGTTTACACACAGATCCGACACATAAAGCCCAATCCTCTTGGCTGTAAAGCCAGACTACTACAGTCCACGGTGGAGCCACCTGTTCAATCCTGTAAAATGTTTTACCTGTTTTTCACAGAATATTCCCTTGAAGAACCATGTCTTAACTCTAGCCTCAGACTTCAACAAATGGATTTTTTTTAAAGATTTTATTTATTTATTTGACACAGAGAGAGAGAGAGACAGTGAGAGCAGGAACACAAGCAGGGGGAGTAGGAGAGGGAAAGCAGGCTTCCCACCGAGCAGAGAACCCAACACAGGGTTCAATCCCAGGACCCTGGGATCATGACTTGAGCCGAACGAAGGCAGATGCTTAATGACTGAGCCACCCAGGCACCCCAACAAATGAATATTTTTAAAAGGCATGAAATCACTAGGACTCCATCAAAATAAAAGCTTCTGCACAACAAAGGAAACAGTCAACAAAACTAAAAGATGACCTACTAAATGGGAGAAGATACTAGCAAATCCCATCTCTGATAAAGGGTTAGTATCCAAAATACACAAGAACTTATACAACTCTATACCAAAAAACAACCCAATTAAAAAATGAGTAGGACATATGAACAGATATCCAGATGGCCAACAGAAACATGAAAAGATGCTCAACATCACTCATGATCAGGGAAATGCAAATCAAAACCACAATGAGATATCACCTCATACCTGTCTGAATGGCTGAAATCAAAAACATAAGAAACAAGTTTTAACAAGGATGTGAAGAAAACGGAACCCCTTGCACTGTTGGTGGGAATGAAAATTGTTGTAGCCACTGTGAAGAACAGTATGGAGATTCCTCAAAACATTAAAAATAGAACTACCATATGATCCACTAATCACACTACTGGGTATTTACCTAAAGAATATAAAAACATTAATTCAAAGGGATACATGTGCCCCTATGTTTATTGCAGCATTATTTACAACAGCCATCTTATGGAAGCAACCAAAGTGTCCATCAACTGATGGATAAAGAAGATGTGGTAGATGTGTAGATGGTGTAGGACCCTAATATATTTTGGAGAGCAAGCACAACTCCCTAAAACCCTGCCCCACAGCCACTTGGCCTCATCTTGGGGACAACAGAAGCATCACTAGGCCTATCTGCAGGGCCTATGTCCTCAGCACATCAGAGTGGTAGAGCAGAGGGCGCCTGGGTGGCTCAGTCAGTTGTCTGCCTTTGGCTCAGGTCATGATCCCATGTCATCAGGATCCCTGCTCAGTGGGGGGCTTGCTTCTCCTTCTCCCTCTGTCTACCACTCCCCCTGCTTGTGCTTTATCTCCTTCAAGTAAATAAATAAAATCTTAAAAAAAAAAAAAAAGTGGTAGAGCAGAAAGTCTACCAGAGAGAGGAGAAGAGGCAGGCACTTTAATGCTCTATATCTTCTCCTAAATTCTCCAAAGGTATAAGTCACTCTGTCTCCATCAGGGAGGAAGAAGGACTAAGGGAGCAGAGAGGCCAAACATTTTCCCTTTTAGCAGAATCTGAGGTGTGAAGCATCAGTGTGTCATTTCTTAGCACTGTGTACTGCCTTATATAGCACAATGACAAAATTAGCTCCTAATGAATGTTATCCTGTCCCTGAACCCTGGAAATGTATTCACTAGTTCCTGAATTCCCCTTGGGCTCTGGAAGCCATCTGCCACCCTGAAATTGATTCTTGCCCTTATGTGCATCTCTGAGAACCATTTTGTTCTCCCATGCCTAGAGCAGCTTCTAGGTAAGTACGACTCACTTTAAGTACTAGTGACAGCGAAACAACTAAGTTTACTAGCTTCTGAACACAAGATGTCTTTCCATTTTGTATGCCTTCTTTAATTTCTTTCAGCCATGTTTAAATTTTTTAGTTTACAAATCTTCTTTTCCCTCATCTTTGGTTTTTGACAGTTTGATTGAATGTGTCTGAATATGGGTCTCTTTTGAGTTATATATAAAGTTCATTGAGCTTCTTGGGTATTAATGTCTTTCAACAAATTTGAGGTTTAGGGCCATTATTTCTTCAGATAATCTCCCTGCCCTTTTCCCCGTTCTCATGAGACCACAATATATATGTTGGTCTGCTTTATGGTACCCCACATGTACATAGGCTCTATTTACTTTTCTTCCATCTTTTTTCTTCCTGTTCCTTAACTCAGTCATTTCACTCATATTTTCAAGTTTGTGGATTTTTCTAGCTCATATCTACTTTTGAATCCTTCTAGTAAATTTTTGCTTTCAGTTATACTTCTCAGCCCCAGAGTTTCTTTTCACTTCCTTATGTTACCTATATCTTTATTGAATTCCCATATTATTAATACATCATTTTCTTGACTATGTCCTCATCTTCCTATAGTTCTTTAAGCATCTGTAAGATAGTTGTCTCTGTGTAGTATGTCCACCTCTGGGCTTTCTCAGGGATGGTTTCTGTTGTTAAAATTTCATTACTTTGAATTGGTCATAGTTCTTTTTTTTATCTTGGGATTTTTTGTTAAAAACCTGACATTTATTTATTTAATATTTTATTTTTAAGAAGCTCTACATCCAGTAAGGGGCTCAAACTCACAACCCTGAGACTGAGAGTCACATGTTCTACTGACTGAGCGAGCCAAGTGCCCCAAAACTGAACATTTAAAGCTTATATTGTGATAAACCTGGAAATCAGCTTTGCCACCTGCCGCAGGGTTTGCTGATTTTCTGGTTGTTACTGTATAGTATCCCTGTGCCTAGGATGAAGTTTAGGAGAAACCTAAACTTATTAAGACCTTCCCAGATCTTTTCTAAGTCTGCACTTTCCCTAGGTATACACTGTGACTTTCTAAATTCCCTGTCTCTGCAACTGCTTTTTAATGACCTAGTCCTTAAAATGTCTAGCTGCCAACAAAGGAGAAAGGGGAAAGTGAATGGGTAAAGAAAAATAACTCTGAGTCTTTAAATACCCTGGAACCCACTTTAGATGGTGGGGTTGGGACAATGAGCGCTCATCTCTGTGTCTACACCTCTGTATTCACAAGCTGCTCCAGGTACATATGCATGGCTGCCTACCTTGGCAGTGAGAATGGGGAATACATAGCCACTAATGTGCTAAAAGCTGAAATTGACCCAAATTAACCACAATTTACTGTCCAAGACTTACCCTGGAAGTTTTAAGTCTTTGAATAGTCTGCAGAGCTCTAAAGCAGCTACATCAGGCAGACTGTGCTGGTATAATTATCTAGGTAGAGAGATGGATTCCCGGTTCTTCCTATTTCACCAACTTCCAGGATGTCATGCCACATTTGTACTCTTAAATTGTACAGTAATCACTTTTTTTTAAAAGATTTTATTTATTTATTTGACAGAGAGAAATCACAAGTAGATGGAGAGGCAGGCAGAGAGAGAGAGAGGGAAGCAGGCTCCCTGCTGAGCAGAGGGCCTGCTGCGGGACTCGATCCCAGGACCGCGAGATCATGACCTGAGCCGAAGGCAGCGGCTTAACCCACTGAGCCACCCAGGCGCCCCTAGTAAACACTTTTAAAAGCAAAAAGAAACATATAAAATCTTTAACAATATCTAACCCAGTGTATCAAAACTACGATCATTCAATTTAATCAACATAAAATTTTTTTTTACTATCTTCAAAAGTGTGTGTTTTATACTTAGAGGAAATATCAACTCAGATGGTAATTTCCAATGGTTAAAGTGAAGTGTTGTACTGCCGAAGCAATAACATGCTTAAGAAAACAATATTTCACATTGCTTTTGTTTTACAAGTTTAACCTTAGTCATAATTAAACAAAACATAAAGTCCCATTTCCCAAGTTGTGGTAGCCACATTTCACTTGCTCAGTAGCCCCATGTGGCAGTGGCAGCTCTAGACTCCCATCTCCAAAAAACCGAGATTTATAAGATGAAGTTTGATTTGGTTTACCTTCTACCCTTTACTGAAGGCCCTTCTATTCCTTGCTTTCCCAGAATGCCCACTGGATTTGGTGAGACACTTACCCTGGCCGGCAGTCAAGTCATCTGCAGAAGGCTGGCAGGTTGCTGTCTCCCTCTTAAAGGCCACCACACAGCATAGGAATGAGTGGCTGTATCTTCCAGGCATGAGTTTCCAGAAGGCATGAGAGATGCGAGTCATTTGGTACTTGCCTTCCATTCTAGAAGCAGCAGCACATTCACACTCAATCCAGGAAAAACCCACCAGTTCTGAAGAGAATCACAGGGCTGGCAGCAGCTTTGGCTTCATTTTACAAGCCCGAGGAAGTTCCGCTCTGTGTATGGGAATCACGCTGTGAACATCCATGTGTTGGATACCAGCTGCTTCAGTGAAAACTGTTCTTAATATCGCTGAATGAGTGTGACAAAAAGAACTTCAGCATTTTTCAATTTTGGGGTTTTTAAAAAAAATTTCAGGTAACTAACACAGGATGGTGAATGTCAGCAAAAGTGGGTTAAAACCATAAGAAGATACCATTTCACACACATCAAATTGGTTTAAAAAAATTATCTCTGTCAATGTCAAGAGCTGGCAAGAATAGAAAGTAAAATGAACTCTCATCCAGAATTAGTGGGAATGTAAGTTATTTCAGCCACTTTGGAAAAACACGCCATTATCTGATCAAGCTGAAGGCACAGATCCCTCACTAGTATGTGCAGAAGTCCCCACTTATCCATGGGGGATATTTTCCAAGACCCCCACTGGATGCCTGAAACTGTGGACAGTACTAAACCCTATATATACTACATTTTTTCCTACACATGTATACCCATATAAAGTTTAAAATTAGGCACAGCAGATGAGCAACAATAAAAGAGAACAATTATAACAATATACTGTATTAGAAGATGTGAATACAGTCTCTCTCATACTGTTTTCCTCCTATGCACACATGTCTATGATCAACTTTAATTTGTAAATTAGGCAGATTATTAAGAGATTAACAGTAACTAGTAATAAAACAGAACATTTATAATAACACACTGTACCAAAAGTTTAGTGAATGTGGTCTTTCTCTCTCACAATATTTCTTATTATACTGTACTCACCCTTCCCCTTGTGATGCTGAGGTGTAAAATGCCTAGGTGAGGGGAATGCCTAGTGAAGGGAACGACGTGGGTGCTATGGTGTAGTGTTCGGCTACTACTGACATTCTGAAGATATACCAGGAGGATCATCAGCTTCTGGACCACAGCTGACCACGGGTAACTGAGACCATAATAAGAGGAGATGATGTGAGGTGATGTAATAATAAATGCACTTTTTTTTTTAAGATTTTATTTTTTGGACAGAGATCACAAGTAGATGGAGAGGCAGGCAGAGAGAGAGAGAGAAAAGCAGGCTCCCTGCTGAGCAGAGAGCCCCATGCGGGACTCAATCCCAGGACCCTGGCATCATGACCTGAGCCGAAGGCAGCGGCTTAACCCACTGAGCCACCCAGGTGCCATAAATGCACTTTTGTATCAACTCTTCTGCTTGTTCACTTAACAG
This sequence comes from Mustela nigripes, assembly GCF_022355385.1. NCBI lineage: Eukaryota > Metazoa > Chordata > Mammalia > Carnivora > Mustelidae > Mustela > Mustela nigripes. The sequence continues at coordinate 94,646,907 of NC_081559.1, forward strand.
CATATGTAGTGCAGGAACTTGATGGATTAGAGAAAGACGCAATGGTCCCCACCTTTGAAGACTGCATGATCTAGCAGATTCAAAGAGCTTACATGCCTGCTGCTACCGTATCCTGACAATCACAACTGGCCTCTTTTATGCTAGCATGAAATACTTCATTAGATTAGCAAGAAGGGTTGGGTAAATGTATTGATGGAGAGCCTACAGAGGGGGGTATATGAATAGTGGGACCAACCAGGTGGCAAACTGGATGTAGAGAGGAGAGGGTACAATTCTCAAACAGCAGGATTTCAAATATATGCCTCACCCATTATATAGTTTTGCTGAAAATCAACTCTAAATCTTAGGAATTATACGTCAAGTATATGGAAGAGATCTTCTCATTTTGCCACTAGAAAAACTGACATTTTCCTGCTTACCCTGTTCAGAAGAACATGGTGGTATTTAGCCAGACTAATCAAGAAAAAAAAAAAAAGAGTAGTTAAATAAATGAAATCCATTATTATAGAAAAGTTACAAATGATACCTCAGAAATATAAAAGATCATAAAACACCATGAACAATTATATGCCATCAAACTGGACAACCGAGAAGAAATGGATAAATTTCTAGAAACATACAATCTTTTGAGGCTGAATCAGGAAAAAACAGAAACCGGAAAAGACTGATTACTAGTAATAAAATTGAATCTATAATCTAAAAACTCCCAACAGGGACGCCTGGGTGGCTCAGTTGGTTGGACGACTGCTTTTGGCTCAAGTCATGATTCCAGAGTCCCGGGATCGAGTCCTGCATCGGGCTCCCAGCTCCACAGGGAGTCTTCTCCTTTGACCTTCTCCTCGCTCATGCTCTCTTTCACTGCCTCTCTTTCAAATAAATAAATGAAATCTTTAAAATAAATAAATAATAAAAATTTAAAAATTAGCACTCCCAACAAACCAGTCTATGACCAGATGGTTTCAAGGTAAATTCTAGCAAACATTTAAAGAGTTAATACTTATTTTTCTCAAACTATTCTAAAATACAGAAAAGGAAGGAATGCTTCCAAAATCATTATAAGAGGCCAGCATTACCTAGATAGGAAAACTAGACAAGGACACTATAAAAAAGAAAATTGACTAATATCCCTGATGAACACTGATGCAAAATTCCTCAAAATTTTAGCAAACAGAGTTCAAAAATATATTAAAATGATCATTCACCATGACCAAATGGGACCTAATCCAGGAAAACAAGGATGGTTCAATATACATAAATTAATCAATGATATACCCCACTAACAAAATGAAGGATAAAAATAATGCCAGCATCTCAAGAGATATAGAAAAAGCAGTTTACAAATGGTTTTTGTTAAGGTTTATCCCTTAACATGTGGAAAGCCCAAAGTGGGCCAAGCAACCCTCTTCCACTTATACCCACCCACCTACACCAGATAGAATGGGATCCTCCTGGGCTGTCATGCAGGGGAAAGGGATAGATGAGCCCTGGGGACCTTGACTACCTCCTCAGCTCACAGATCACTAGCCTCAACACCCTCATCACTAGGGGAAGTTTTCATGAGCTCTAACTCTCTGCCTTGCTTATGGAGTATCTTCAATTTTCTACCCTAATATAGTACCTATAAGGGCAGAGCAAAGTGACAATTATTGTCAGGAAATCTGAGGGGGTACAGCCTTAAGGGAGTCCCAACCAGTGCACACTTTCCTTAAAGTATTTTAAAACATCATGCATATTTGCACCCTGCTCCTTGTTACACCCACATTCATTTCCATATAAAAGTCTTTCCTGATACCAGGAAAATACTGCCTCTCAATTTTGCAATCCTACACCTTACAAAATTGAATGTTCAGTTCCCACTCAATATGCTAATTTTTAAAAATAGTAAAATGAGGGGTGCCTGGGTGGCTCAGTGTGTTAAAGTCTGCCTTCGGCTCGGGTCATGATCTCGGGGGCCTGGGATCGAGCCCCATGGTGGGCTCTCTCCTCAGTAGGGGAGCCTGCTTCTCTCTTTCTCTGCCTGCCTCTCTGCCTACTTGAGATCTCTATCTGTCAAATAAATAAATAAAATCTTTTAAAAATAAAAAAACAAAAATAGTAAAATGAACAGCAATATACCCACTACCTAGTTTTTAAAAAAATAGGATCTCTCCAGTACTTTTAATGTTTGTATGCTTCTCCCCAATTACATCCTATTGCCTTCCCCACAAACAGAACTACTGTTCTGAATTGTGTATAAATCATTTCCTTGCTTTTCTTTATAGGAATACTACATATGTACATATTCCTGAACAGCTTCTTGTTCAGAGTTTTTGACTTTTAAACAAATGAAATCATACTGCAGAGATGCCTCTGTGATAAGATTTTTATCCGGAGTTTTGTGCCATCCATTCTAGTAAGTGTCACAGTGGATTGTTCATTTTCACTGCTCTAGGGACACACCGTAATAGGATTATCCTTTCTCCTGCTGAAGGGTGTCAGGGCTTCTAGTCTGCGGATTTTACGAAGTGCTGCTGTGAACACTCCTGCTCAAGTCTCCAGTACACACACACATCAATACTTCTTAAAAGCAGTAGTTCCAAACTTGGACGTGTATCAGAATCACAGGCAAGGTTTGCTCAAGCACATATTGCTGGCCCCAGACCAGTCTCTGGTTCGGCAGGTCTGGGTGGCTAGAGAAGGTACATCTTTAACAAGCTCCCAGGAGATGCTGATGCGGGATCACAGGAATGCAGGTCTGTGAGAACCACTCCCTAAAGCACACGCCCATGGATAAGTTATGGATATTGTAGGTTATGTATGTGTTCACATTTTATCAAGAAACACAAATTATATTTCCAAAGTTGTACCAATTTACACTGTTGCTAGCAATGGATGAGGCCTGGTTGCTCCAAATTCTCGTTGACTCTCGAATACTGTCTAACTTTAAAATTTGTGCCCATTGGTTAGGTGTAAAATGGTACCTCACTATAATTTTAATCTGCATTTCTCAAATTACTAAAGAGGATAAATAGCTCATTAATGTTTTGCTCATTCATTTTTTCTCCTTCTGTGACCTGTTAATGTCTTTTTCTATTTTGCTAATAGGTTTTCAACCCTTTTTAAATAATTCATGGTGGGGAGGGGTGGATTTTTAAAACTGTTCTGGACACTAATTCATGTTGGCCATCTGTGTGTAAATACCATTTTCCAGGCCATGGGTTCTCTTCTCATAGTCTTTATGCTGTATGTTGAAAAGAAGTTCTTAATATTAATGTAGCCAAATTAATCAATCTTTTTCCTTTATGGTTTGTATCTTTTTTTTTTTTTTTTAAAGATTTTATTTATTTATTTGGAAAGACAGAGATAGTGAGACAACGTAAGCTAAGAGAAAGAGAAGCAGGTTCCCCACTGAACAAGGAGCCTGACATGGGGGCTTTGATATCAGGGTCCTGGGATCATGAGCTGAACCAAAGGCAGACACTCAACCAACTGATCCCCCCAGGCACACCCTTTGTCTTATTAAGAAGATCTCCTTACACTAAAATTGTAAAGCTACTTCCCCACATAGTAGTCTAAACATTTTATGTGGGGTTTTTTGTTTCCTGTTCTTTGTACTTACGTAAGTCTTTCATCTGCTAGGAATTAATTTTTGAGTAGGGAGTGATATAATAAGCATCCAATTTCATTTCTCTTCCCTCTTGGGATATAAGGAAAACGTTTTGTCCAAGCACTATTTATTGAATACCCCATCATTTCCCCACTGATCTGCCCGTCTCTACCAGAATCTAAGTTTCCTTACATGTCTTGGGCTCTCTCTGTTTTTTTAAACTACCATACTCTTAATTATTATATAATTATAATAAGTCTTAATATCTCATAAAGCAAACCCTCCTAATTTATTGTTCTTTTTCAAGAATAGTTTGGTTGTTTGTGGCCATTTATCTTCCATATACATTTCAGAATCAACAATTCTAGTTCCACCAAAACTCAAAAAAAAAAAAAAAAAAGAAAGAAAGAAAAGAAAAGGGAAAGAAACCCATTTGGGATTGTATTAGGAATAGTATAGGTAGGACATTGTGGGGGAACCGACATCTTTGTGATACCAATTCCTTATATGCAAGAACACTGGCATTTCTCCCAATTTATGCCTTTTGTTTCAATAAAGTTTTAATATTTTCTCCTTTAAGAAGTTTGCATATCTTGCCTGAACAGACATTTGTCCAAAGAAGACATCCAGATGGCCAATAGACACATGAAAAGATGCCTAATATCACTCATCAGGGAAATGCAAATCAAAACCATCAAGATCTCTTCCCTCACCTGTCAGAAAGGCTAACAACAAAAACATAAGAAACACCGGCGCAACTGGGTGGCTCAGTGGGTTAAAGCCTCTGCCTTCGGCTCAGGTCATGATCCCGGGGTCCTGGGATTGAGCCCCACATCGGGCTCTCTGCTTCTCAGGGAGCCTGCTTCCTCCCCTCTCTCCCTCTCTGCCTGCCTCTCTGCCTACTTGTGATTTCTCTCTCTCTGTCAAATAAAATCTTAAAAAAAAAAAAAAAGAAAAAGAAACACCAAGTGTCAGTGAGGATGTAGAGAAAAACAAACACTTGTGCACTGCTGGTAGCATGCAAGCTGGTACAGTCACTCCAGAAAACAGTATGGAGTTTCCTCAAAAAGTTAAAAATAGAACTATACTATGTCCACAAATTGCACTACTGGGAATTTACCAAAAGCATACAAAAACACTAATTCAAAGAGATACATGCATCCCTATGTTTATAGCCAGCATTATGGAAGCAACCCAAATGTCCATCAATTAATAAATGGATAAAGATGTGGTGTGTATATATATATATGTAATAGAGCATTACTCAGCCATAAAAAAGAATGAGTCTTGCCATTTACAACATGAATGGATCTATAGAGTTTAATGCTACATGAAATGTCAGAGAAAGACTATATGATTTCATTCATATGTAGAATTTAAGAAACAAAACAAATAAGCAAAGAGTAAAAAAAAAGAGAGAGAGAAGAGAAGAAACAATTATGAAAAAGTCTTAACTACAGAGAACACACTGGTAGTTACCAGAGAGAAGGTGGGGGGGGGGGTGAAATAGGTGAAGGGGACGAAGGAGTGCACTTGTCCTGGTGAGCACCAGGTGCTGTATGGAAGTACTGAATCAGTGTATCGTACACCTGAAACTAATATTGCATTGTATGTTAACGAACTGGAATTAACATTTAAAAACTTAAAAAAAAAAAGTCAACACTCTAAATATATGCATATCTTTTGCCAAACTCAAGGCTAGGTAAATTTTTTGTTGTTATTGTAAATTGGTATTTAGGATTTCAGTTGCTTTGGCTATGGTTTTTCAGAGAATCTAGCATGTCATTTTCTTAAGCTTTATTTCATCTAAATGATTTTGTCACATGCAATGAAAATAACAAAAGATCTCTACCATGTCTGATAGGATTCAAATTTGAAAACATTATCCCCTAAATCAGCTCTATACTCTACTCATAATTTCTTTTCTGAGAATCAGCCCAACATAGCTTTTGTCATTTCTCTCCATCACAACAGAGGGGGAAAAAGAGTTAAGTGAGCAGAGGGGAGATAGAGACATTCATCATCTCTATTTAACATAGATTTATTAAAAACTAGGCTAAGAAAATAAAACCTTAGGGCGCCTGGGTGGCTCAGTGGGTTGAGCCGCTGCCTTCGTCTCAGGTCATGATCTCAGGGTCCTGGGATCGAGTCCCGCATCGGGCTCTCTGCTCAGCAGGGAGCCTGCTTCCCTCTCTCTCTCTCTCTGCCTGCCTTTCCATCTACTTGTGATTTCTCTCTGCCAAATAAATAAATAAAATCTTTAAAAAAAGAAAAGAAAAGAAAACCTTAAAAAAAGTATTTTTTTAAAAGGCGCGCCTGAGTGGCTCAGTGGGTTAAGCTTCTGTCTTCAGCTTGGGTCATGACCTCAGGGTCCTGGGATCGAGCCCCACATCAGGCTCTCTGCTCAGTGGGAGCCTACTTCCCCTCCTCTCTCTGCCTGCCTCTCTAACTACTTGTGATCTCTCTCTCTCTCTCTCTCTGTTAAATAAATAAAATCTTAAAAAATAATAATAATAAAAAAACTAGGCTAGGTAGGAGACTAAAATGGCAAAATATTGACAAGGGATGAACCTGCATAATGGATTTACAGGATTTATTTGTACTGTTCTTGCAACTTTCTAAGTTTGAAATAATTTCTAAATAAAATATTAAATAGAAAATATAAGGAATAACAAAAATCATGAACATGCCCATACTAGAGTTATTGCCACACCTCCTGCAGAAGGAGTCTTTCCTGATCAAGACTCTCTCCTAAAAGGGCAATCCGTGGACATTCATGAACATTTCTCAGCTGTAGTTGAAGGGATCATCTGCGGAAGTTAATCTGTTGGCTGGCCCATGACCCACAAATTATGCCTAATGCACTGGATGAAAAGATGAACTGGGCTGATCAGGTACTTTACAGAATTGGAAAAGTATATGAGTAAGCTAGGAAGCAAGAGAAGCTGGTACTGAAAGATGGTGATGTGGAAGGGAGGAGAAGCTGTCTTGGATTCTAAGCAAGCTCAACGTCCACGGGAACCAAACTATGAACAAGACATGGGAGGTAGCTAGCACCAGGACAGAAGGATGGTCACTTGGAGCCAGATCACATTCATGGTCACACACTAGCAGGGGGGATGCTGTGAATTCCTGCAGCTAAGCTTCTCTAGAGCCAACCCCAATTTTAAAACCTACTCCAGACTCTAGACTCCATGAGGTTAAGTCCTATGATGGTTCGGTTTCATTTCACGGCCTTCACTGCTCACCATGAACCCTTACTTTGGGTCTTTATTTGTTATAATCAAACGAACCAAAGTAAATTCCACTAACCAGTAAGTTTCCCTGTGAAACTGAAAGTGTACAATCTTTAATGATTTTATAAATATAAGCCCAAAGTCATATACAAAGTTCTGCCACTAAATGCTATATTATATTCATTGTATATAACTACATCAATAACCAAAGCCATTCTCCCTTGGTCAGCTAGGCTGTTATGACAAAATACCATAAACAGAAAGTTTTCCCAACAAAAGAAATCTGTATCTCATGGTTCTGAAAGCTAGAAGCCTCAGACCATGGAGCCACCATGGTTAGGTTTTAGTGAAGGCCCTCTTCTGGGTTGCAGACTGCTGTTTATAAGAATGAGAAAGCTCTCTGGGGTCTCTTTTATAAGGACACTAATCCCATTCTTGAGAGCTCTATCCTCATGATCTAATCATGTCCCAAAGGCCTCACCTCCTAAAATCATCACACTGGGGTTTAGGACTTCAACATGAATTTGGGGAGGACACAAACATTCAATTACCCCCCCCCCTTTTTTTAACTTTCTTCTTTTTCCTCTGTGGCCATCTTCCTTTACAGAACCAATATTCCACATAGAACCTATGTGAACACAGACAGTAAGGCAGACACTGGGTAGCCAGCCAGTTATTCACTAGCCTTCTTGCCTCTAGGCAGGATTCAAACCCCTGCACCAGCCAAAGGACAAGTTAACCAGATATCATGGTTACCACATGCTACATCCGAGACACACGAGTGAATTGAACCTCTGACCTTCCATGCATCTGGCCACCCTTCTATAAGCGGCTCTTGCAGCCGGGTTGGGCTTCCACCTCCTCGGCTCCTACCATCACTAATCCTGGAGAGCACATTGGGTGGCTGCAAACTTAGAACTGTCCTCTGCACAGAGCTGGGAGGAGGGCTAGCAGAACTTACACCCATGCACCCATGAACATTTCTTCACAGGCAGGGAGCATTTACATACAGTAAACCCTTACAATGGATGTATAAAGTTTCAGCTCAGTGTTGTCCATTTAATCCAGGATTGTGATTTAATCCAGGATGTGCTGTGTTTCTATCTGGAAATAATTCTCTACCACATCTGACAGGTTCCATACACCTTTCTCCCATCTCAGGGTCTAAGGATACAGTCCCCAGGGTCTTTTTGAGTTCTGTGATGCTTCTTAAAGTGTTACTGTTTTGTTTTCATTTCAGTGGTAGGCTGAGCAATGATTATTCGCTATTCTCACATGAAGACTGGGGTGCCCACATTTACAGGTGAAATCCCCCTCACAATGCCGCTAAGTGATCTGAAGACAAATGCCAGGGTCTGTAAGAAGCTGTGCCTTTAAGATACACCATACATTATCTGTGCTTGAGAAACTCTGGATTAGTTTATTTAATTGTGGGACAATTACCTGCTCTAAGAGCATATATAATTAGATGATTTGCAACAGTTTCAGATCAAATCTTCAGTGATGAGGGTCACCTATATCCTGACTTTCTCACAGGACTTGCTGAGCTGAACTGTCCCCATTAGGACCTGAGCAGTCCTTCTTGGGCTGCGCCCAGCAGCACCCCTATGCTTGGAGGTGGGTCAGCTTTCCCCACAGGTTAGTCCTACAACAGCTACCAGAAGCAGTTTCCAATCAATCAGGATACTCTTGGGGAATCTCCTAAACCCAGGAAGGAAACCTGTCTGGCTCTCCAGCCAGATGGCATTAAGATCTGAAACTCCTAGGCTCTTTGGACAGAGTCATTTTTATAGGCCTTCTATGGCTCATCTGAGATGCATCCAGTTGGAACTGAGCAACTTTTGCACAGACCCATTCCAGGAAAGCTGCCTTCTTAGGCCATAACCAATTAAGCTACACAAGCCTCCCGACAGCCAGCAGGGAACAAGCTTTTCAAACTTATTCAAAGTATTTCTGCTCTCCTGGTCTGACCCCCACAGGGGGTTCAGCCTGTCACTGGACTGCATAAAAAGAACATTTCATTTGCTTGTGATCTCCCCTGGCCAATCATTTGAATATTCTGAAGCAACAGAAATGAAAAACAGTCCTTAAGAGTATCAGCTGCTGAAAATGTAAAACTCTGTGCAGAGAGGAGCTCTTGCCATTTGGCCAGGGAGGGTAGGGCACCAGGAAGTTTCCCGCCAGTTTGCAAGGACCAGGTTCGGCCTCAACCAAGAAAGACTGGCCTCCTCCCAATGGAGTCCTCCCTCCATGACGTTATGCCTTCAGGCCCAGAATAGTTGAGAACGTTTGGGAAATTCACACTCCAAAAATATTTCCTTTTTTCCTGTAGGCAAGATAACACAGGAGTGACAGTGGGTTACTAAGAATGCAGTTCCCTCATTATGTAACGGGGACAAAAATAAAGAGTGTTCTGGGCCAAAAATAGAGCTGAGAAAGAAGAATGTGAATAAATAGCACCAAGAAGTCATTATTTACTCAAACTGTCAAATGGCTGAAGAACTTAAGAAAAGTTTTGATCTGTGTCCCATCACTTGTTAGTCAGGTCTGACTAGTCCCTGGAGGGAGCCAATGTCACATTCCTGACAAATGCTTAAAAGAAGCCAATGTGTGTGCAGAGAGGCTGCTTAAGGAAAGGTGAGCAACACCGGCGCTCGTTCTCCTTCCCTGTCATTAGCAAGCGAGTAAGACTGAGGATTCCTGGATGCTGTATGTAATGGGCATTTCCCCATAGACATCCTTCTTCCATGGGTCCTGTAACAAAAACGGTGCAGATCTCACTAGAGTGGGGACAGAGCAGTCCTCTTGCCGGGGGCTGCTTCCGTGGCAAGTGGCTGTGCTTAGGCTAGTGACGTACCACAAATCCGAGCCAGGCACTGCCTCTCGTGACAGAGCAGCTGGCCCCTCAGGTCAGAGCCATACAGAACACATCAGCCTTCACTAACCACCTCCTGCACTTCAAGTCCTGCCAGTGTCACCTGCTAAATGTCTCATCCCATCACCACCACTTCAACTATCAAGGCCATGGCCATCCCTTGCAGGGATCACTGTGGCTCCTAAGAGTCTGAGTCAAATGCTCCTCTCTCTCTCTCTACTGAAAACCTTTCCAGCTCCTCCACTATCACTTGACAAGGTCCCAGTTCTTACAGAGGGAAGGAAGACTCTGGAACCTACCACCACTTCCTCTGCTACTACCTTGCCTCTCTTTCCTCTCACTATTCGCCCTGGCCACACCAACACCAACACCGTGTCTGCAGGACTCTCCAGATAAGCCCCTCAGTCTGGAACGTGCCTCAACTCTTCCCAACTTCCCACCCCAGTCCTCTGACTTGACCAAGTCTATTTGGCTGTTAAATACGGTTTCCTCCAGGTAGGCTGTGACTCAAGGAGCAGAAAAGGGATCAAAAGAAATCAGTACATTTGATGAGATGGTAGGCAATTTCAGTCACTCTTCTCTTGATGGGGCTATCCGGGCTGCCATCTCTAGGAACACTGGCTGGGTGGGTGTATTCCTCAAGTTAAACAATGGCTAACCATTCATTTGCCCACAGCTGTACCACTTTCCAGTACAGTTCCTAAGAACAGTTTGTCTTTATTAAACAACTATCTATACTATGGGCATTTCAGTTAGTATCTTAGTTAATTAGTTAGTATCTTATTTATTTAATTTTGTTACAATGTGTCAGATACTTATTTTTGTCCCCACTTTGGCTGAGGAAGGCATTAGGTACCAGCCCAGGATTAAGGAAGGCAGAGAACGAAACTTCTCTATCCAGAAGTGGGCCCATGCTTTTACACATCATGCCCTGTGGCCTGCCACCAACTAGATGGGTATCCGCCCAATCAGGTGAATTATGATCCCTGTTCCCTTTCAAAAAAGAAAGACACGTTGATATCCTAAACACCTAGTACCTCAGAAAGCGCTGTTTGAAGCACAGTCATTGTGGATATAAGAGTTCAGATGAGGTCATGCCAGTGGCACAGGAACAAAAAAGACACAGACACACAGGAGAGAAGGCCACGTGACAACAGAGGTATAGACTCTAGTTCTGTCCCTGCAAGCCAAGAATAGCAAGGACTTCCGGCAGCCAAGTGAAGCCAGAAAAAGGCAGGGAAGGATTCTCCCCAACAGGTTTCAGAAGGAGCATGGGCCTGCCAACACCTTGATTTCACACCTGTAGCCTCCAGAACTGTGAAAGAATAAATTTCTGCTGTTTTAAGTGCCCAGTCTGTGGTACGCTGTTACAGAAGCCTTAGTAAACAAATACAGTGACTCATTCTCATTTTCTTCCCTGGGGAATACTTTTTATCACAAGCTTAGGTACCGTAGATCACCATCTCACCAGCTTTGAACCCAACCAGCAGTTTCTCCAGCATGAGCCAGCCCAGCATGCACAGGTCTCCCTCAGGCTATTCATCTGCCTTATTCTGGGACAAGATGAAGACCAATCTGCAAACTTAAACAAAGGACAGTCCATCACGGTTTTACCTGGGGAAAAAAATCCAGCTGTTTATCAACCAGAGAGGGAAAAAAGGTACTTTTCTTAGAAAGGCTCATCCACGGGCTCCTGGGTGGTTCAGTGGGTTAAAGCCTCTGCCTTTGGCTCAGGTCATAATCCCAGGGTCTTGGGATCAAGTCCTGCATCGGGCTCTCTGCTCAGCAGGGAGCCTGCTTCCACCCCGCCTCTACCTGCCTCTCTGCCTACTTGTGATCTCTGTCAAATAAATAAAATCTTTAAAAAAAGAAAAAGAAAAAGAAAGGAAGGTTAGGAAGGAAGGAAGGAAGGAAGGAAAAGAAAGGCTCATCCAGTTGGAAAGCCTCAGGGATATGTGTGTCTTTGTGGTGACATTGAGGTCTCTGCCAAGAACCGTCAGAGGACCCCACAGCCAAGGAGGGCCACACAGAGGGGACATGAGGAGTGATGCCCACAGACCAATCAGAGACTGGCTCACACGACTAGGGGCCAAGTAGGGGCCTTCTGTTCAGCCATCTTCCTTGCCTGGTAAGCTCACCCAGGAAGGCTCTCCACAACAGATGATGCTGTTCACTTGAGCGAGATTTACCCACGACCACCCATCAGACATCACAAGCCGCCAGGGGGAAACTGCTGGCAAAGAAGGCATGCTAAGATGAACGAGCTTTATTCTATATTTTAAGAATTAGTCAAGCCCATTTATAGAGGCTGAGGCCATGCCCCATTTCTCAGAGGTGGAGAAATGCTGACAACAGGCCTCTGGCTTCCAGAACCTCATGTTCTGAAATATTCTGGCTTCATGGTGCCCAATGCAAAAAACTAGAGTCCAGAGGATTCAAACACTACAGTGGGACCTCTCTCATCATCAAGAGGTATTCATCCATTCATTGTTTGTGGAGTGCCAAGCCCTATCCATTACCCTGTGTGCCAGAAGTGAGAAGGCAGCAGGAGGGGGGCAGGGAAGAAGGGTACGGTTGGCTTGAAACAGTGGCTTCATGCTCTTGGCCTCTACCATACCCTACTTACACCCCACCTAGAAGCCCCCTGCCCTCAAGTTCCTGGCAATGAACAGTGCACGACAACAACCACAACCCCATCTGGCTTGAGTAGTGGTGTTAAATGCAACCAGCCTCCCTCTGGCCAGTATACTTCTCTCTTTCCCAGTAAGAACTGTATTACCTTTCTGTGTGCAGTTGCTACTCTGCACCCACAGGTATGCAACAATCCATCCTGAGTTCTTGTCTTATTTGACGTCTCAATGGCATCTGACACAGTTGATCACCTCCCACCTCCTTCAAATATTTTCCTTCTTAGCTTCTGAAACATCATCACACTTACCGTTCTCTTTCCACCTCAGCACTTGCTCCTCCTTAGCCTCCTGTGGCAGTCCTCCTCTTCTTCCTGATCTCTGGTTCAATCTTCAGACCTTCTCTTCCTGCTGCATTCACTCCATAGGGCTTTCCTACTGTCTGTGCTTAAGTACATATCTATATTTAAATTCCTCAATTTACTGCACAAGTTCTAACCTTTCCCTGAGACCCCAAACTCACTTAATCACTTGGGTGTTTTGTTATTTTGCTGTGAAACAAATGTAGTTTAAAATAAAAACATTACCTCACCCCATCTCTGAGACTCCGCAATCCAGGGCTTTACATTTGCTATTCCCTGTCTGGAATCATTTCCCAGACTCTCACAAGATTGGTTTGCCCACTTCCTTCAGGTCTCTGCTCAAATGTCACCATCTCACAGACGTTCCCTTATCACTTGTCTAAAAAAAACACTGAATGGCTCATTTTAGATAATTTGTTTGTACTTGGTGTCTCTGAAAGCAATATTTATGGGGTCTTTTATCTGTCCTGTTCACTGCTGTATCCCCATTCCCAGGACAGTAAGCACCTGGCATATAGTTGGCACTCAATAAACATCTGCTGGACAAATGAATAAAATACAAATAGAAATGGTTAGAAATGCTTAGAAAATCTGAATTACTATGGTGCTATAGGAATTTATAGGTGTGGGAGGATCCCAGAGTGAGGACATTTAGTTGGTTCCACAAGCATTTGTCAGGCTCTTTATAGCACATTACAAAGCACAGAGGAAGATTTAAAAAACAAAAAATAAAACAACAACAAAAAGAACCACGGATGTAACTGTGACTTTCCAATTTAGTACAAGATCCAGGATGTGTATACACTTTCTTAGCTTCTCCAATCCATTTGCCCTGCTACAGTGTGGTCTGAAACCAACAATGCCACTCCCTTGATTAAAACTCTTCAATGACTGGGGCACCTGGGTGGTGAGGTCAGTTAAGCAACTGTCTCGGTTTCAGCTCCAGTTGTAATCTCAGGGTCACGGGGCTGAGACCTGGGAGGGCTCTCTGCTCAGAGCAGAGTCTGCTTAAGACTCTCCCCCTTTAACCTGCCCCCCCACCCCACTCTCTTATATGCTCTCCCTAAAAATAAATAAATCTTTAAAAACAAAAACAAAACTCCTCAATGACTCACTACTGCCCTGAAGATAAAACCCAAACCTGTGGTTCTGCTTAACACAGAATTTCTTGGTCTCAGGTTACCTAACCAGCTCCATTTCTTGTCTCTTTTCACTCCCAGCAAACTAAAAGGCTGGCCTATCTCCAAATATCTGTTTTCTTGTGTCTCTGAGTTTCTGCCTATTTGTTCTCTACCTGTAACACTCTTCTCATGCCCTGCAGCTAATCTCTTTTGCTATGTAACAAACCACCCAACTCTCTCTTCCTCCATCAGGCTTCTCCACATATCTAAGGGTTCCCAGAGGAAGAGAGGCAAGCCCCAAGTTCCAAGTACTTTTCAAGTCTCCGCCTGTGTCACACTTGCTAATACTCCAGTGACTGAAGAGGTATGGTTAAGTCCAGACTGGAAGACAAGTAATGTCCAAATATACAAAGTAAACTCCACTTCATGGGTGCAGCAGGAAAAGCACAATAAATTATCAGCAAATGTACAGGACGTAGTTCTTTAACAGCAACTTACCATTCTTCCCCAACTCTTTATCAGCTCCTACTCATCTTCTGGTCTCAATCTAGAAATTACCTCTAAAAAAGATTTCCCTTATCCCTAAAGCCTGAGTGAAAAACCTCTCTCATCACACCTTATTATTACACACATTACTCTCTTCACTAATATTGCATGTATTACTCTCTGTTGCCGGTGAATGAATGAATGCATTTATACAATAAATGCTGGACTTCCAATTCATTCAGATGAGTTAACTGTACTCTCCATTTTATTGCAATGTAACATGAAGCCTCCCTACATGACAGAAAGAAAGGTCACTGAAAAAGAAGGAGTGTTCTGGTGTCTATTTCATCTTTACTGCCTAGCACAGCACTTGATATAAAATAGGTACTTAAAAATATCTACGAAATAAACCAACACATAACTATAATAAAAGTAAACTGGGGTAACTGCCACTAAGAAAGAAGGCACCAACAATGTACTTGAGACCCCTGCCAGACTCAGCAGGCTGCAAACATTTAGAAGACATGAGACAGCATTAAACTAACTGAAATAAGACTAAAGTGACAGAGGAGAGAGAAGAAGTCAGAGAAAGCAAGACTTTCCTTTTTATTAGATTCACAGTGCCATTTTAAAGTTCAACTTCTCTTTGAAAAACATTTCTTTGCTATTAACTTCCTCATTGGAAAGCAAACAAATCCTGTCCTTGAAAGATACATTTTCTACCTGGTACAGCACTCAGTACTCAAGCCTGCACCTGCACGGTTTGCCAGCAGCAATCAAGTTCAGCATCTCAGAGAAAAGCACTGTGAAGGCTGGGAGGTCACCAACCAGGGCCTCCCCTACTTCATATATACTTATATACATATATATGTACATATATGCATATATACGTACACACACAGTTGTTTTTTTTTACAAAAATAATATAATAGGGTTTTTACACAGCTCTATTAATTCTTTAAATTACATAGCAAGGTCTATGCTTCAGTATAACCATTTTTTGCTTTGGATTAAAATGAGAACTTTAGACTTAAAAATAGATTTCAGATTACTGAACAGAGGCCATACAGCAACACAGACTTAATAATCTTGATCACCACATAACTAGAAATATGCTACTATTATCCTTACGCTGGGTGCTATATATCCACATCAATTATTTTCATTTTAACTAAGACACAAAGCAAAATAGTTCACTGAAATAATCTTGTATTCACTACATTAACACACACACCAAATTATACTAAGTGCATGATAATCTCTATGTTCCAAAAGCTATATTTGTAGCATGTGCTCATCGCTACTCCATTAAATATAGTATCTAGCCAGCAATCACAAAAAAGGAAATGCATGCTGTACAGCAGAAGAGAAGTTTGTAGGTTGATATCTTACAGGCAACCAAAAACAAAACAAGAGAAACAAAACTTACGAGATAAAATACAAAACTAATTTGCAGTGACATTTAATATATAGTTTACACTTAGATCATAGTTACATGGAAAAACACATAAACTATATGAAATTCCAAGTTTTCTCCTAGAATATTCAAAATACTAATCAAAAGTTAATTAGTACAACCAAGATGGCCACTAGATGATTGAATAAACAGAATGTCATTTAGTATTTCAAAAACACAGATTCTGGGAAGAGAAGATACCACCAAAATATCCAGAAATCTCAATTAACAGATACTCTGTTTTGTATACCTGATACTAACAAATGCAACAAGTGTGTTTACACAGACTATGAATGCAAGGCCATAGCCTAAGGGATAGTCACTGGAAAGAATAAATGAGCAAGATCCCACTGGAGTGAGTACAGAGAGCTCCTGCTGTTTTTCTGGTCCCTGCACATCTCCCTACAACCTACCCCTGACTCCTGGTCAAACACTGACCAGGTCAAATGTTTTTCAAGATTTTCAAAGATTTGGGGAACAAATCTTTCAACAGCTCAAGCCCATTCTCTCTAACCCCACCAAGATACAACAGAGCTCAAGCATGGTGCTGGAAAGTCTTTCAGATGCTGGTATGATTCCTAATCACTGGACTAGACAGGTCCTCTTCATGGCCTCTCGAGTTCTGACTGGCACAACCTTCTTCCCTCAGAAGGGGTCAGCATGGTCTCTGAAGCCATAAATGAGGTGGCTCTAGAAGAATTAGAAGAAGGAAGTATCTGATGAAAAGGCACCTGCAAGTCTGAAATCCTCTTTGGTGAGAACACTGTACATGCGCTGAGGCAGAGCTCGGGAGTACGGAGCCGGGCGTGGCACAGTGGTGCGCAAAATGAGTTCCCGGCCAGCAGGAGGTGGGAAGTCTGACACCGAGTTCTGCCTTCTCTCTTCTGGAGAGCCCATTCTCTTCAGTTCCTCCTCTGGTGGAGCCATTGCTGCAGCCTTGAACAGAATCAAATGCTAAATTCAAGAGCAAGTCCAATGCTAAAACTTAGACCATTTTGAAGGACAGATGAATAAACATGACAAATATATTTTTTAAATGTTCTACATTACTCGGTAATGCAGTCAGCCATGTTATGATTACTCAGAAACCAACACAGAAAAAGCAAGAAGCTTGAAACACTGCATGAGCAGCCAGAGATTACACATAAATTGGTGACAGAGACAAAAGAGATAATGACTGCTAGGCAATCTGCTTTGAAAAGTGAGGGCCATATTCCAACATCTGAAGAAGAGGGAAAATGTAGCAGTGGTTTCTACACATTTCTTCTAGCAACAACCCAAGTTCAAGTCTAATGTCCTTAGTCCAGTAAGGAGCTGCTTCTCCCCCAGAGTCTGGAGAGATGTTTTTTATCTCCACTCTTTCGTTTCTTTTTAAAGTTCATTTGCCATATTAAAACTGGGGACACTGGTTTTGTTTGCTGAGTGGCTAAGGTGATACAGAAATGACAGAAGTCCATGTAATGTAGCAATGGCCACAAAAGACATGTTTTCAATATTAAAGGCATCTATTTTTTGCATTAAAACTGCAAAAAAAAAACATTCAACTAGAGCCTTCATTTTACCGTTGATCACTATACTTCTTTCATTTCTCTGATTACTAGATTCCTTTCACAATACCATTGATTGAAAAAAAAAATAAAGTACTGTCTTGGCAATGGAAATATGAAATCATGTTATACTAAACATCAGCATGAAAAGTGTGCCAAATCCAGACTGTTAAAGAGGTGGTTAGTCTTAATGACCTTATGAAGTTAGAGGGATGGGAAGGAACAAGGAACTATGAGGGACAAAGGCTATTTTGTTACCTCATCAGAAGATTCAGTCAGCTTGAGAAAAGGTGAGAAAAGAAACAGTGATGAAAAGGAAACAAGCAAGATGGTTTAAAAAGAACTAGACAAGATTTCAAGATCATTTCAAAGACAGCATGCACTACATTAAGGAACAGGATCCTATCAAAAGAATATCAAGACAAACACACACCACATAAAACACACCTAGCTGTTAAATTGAGCAGACATATCCTACTTCTCATGCATCTGATGGTTCAACAGGCAATGTACAGTCATTTAATGGGCAAAACTGATAAAACTGAAGCAAATCCAATCTGTGGTTTATTTGCTGAATTCCAGTGGAATACACCACTGACACATGTAATCATGATGAAGTTTATTAAAATGTGTAATTTAAAGCAAAGAGTTCTAAATACGCAAAACTGCTGTATGCTATACAAAATTCTCACTAAAATTTCATTACCTTCTAATAAAGTGAAAATTGATATAAAATAAAATAAAAATAAGTAAATAAAAAATAGTAAATAAGTAAATAAGTAAAAATAGTAAATAAGTAAAATAAAAAATCAGTAAAATTGATATAAAGTGTCAGTTAATTATGAAAAGTTACATAAATAAACTTTAATTGTTTACATCATGCAGATATTTAAGGTCTGAGTTAAAAAACGTACCAACCAGGTGCCTGTTACATGGATTAAAGTCTACCAATTCCCTAAAAACATTCCCTACAAGGTTTGAAAGTCTGAAATCTTTTATAATTATATAATGCAGGAAAAATGTGCAATTTCATCCCTTAATGGGTATTAGCTATACAAGGCCACTGAAAAGATGATACACTCCTGTATTTATTAATGTAACAAGATAACTAAGAGGAAAACAAGAATAACATAGTAAATCACAGAATATAATCCTATTTTTGTAAAATATACATATATTTACATATACTGCTTGTCAAATACTGATGGTGATCATCAGAGGGTAGTGAGATTAATGTGATTAAATTTTCCTTTATAATTTTTTGTATTATCCTATGTTTTACAATGAGCCTTTACTGATATTACTGGGGGGAGGGTTGGAGGGGGAAATTATTGCCACTCTGGGAAAAATAATTTTGCTTAAATATTTACAGCAAGTAATAGTCTCAGCATTAAAAATAAAAATGCCTAAAATCTTAAAAAAAATAAAAATAAAAATGCCTTAGATTTCAGGTCCTCTTAACACACAAGCTTCTTAAAGTAAGGACAGAGGAAAGAATACCGGCAACAGGAGGAAAATTCATATTGGTGGTGACAAGGAAATGGGGTTGTTAACTTTCGGCTAGTAAGCTACTGAAAGATAAAGGATGCAAAAAACAAACTTAGCTCCTGATTTCATGCCAAAGACAAAAACAAATCAAAGTGAGCATCTACTGTTTTCTAGAACTCTAATTTCTAAGGAAATAAAGGAAATAAAATACTTGGTTTTAACTTGAAATTCTTAAAGTTGGGGAACAATCCCATAAACAATTGCAGGTTTCAATTCTTGCTAAAAATTCAGGTCAGTACATTTGACTATGAAACTGAATATATTAACTAGATACACTCCAGACAGATTCAAAGGAGATTATACAGTTTTTATTTTGTATGTAAACCCATGAAAATTCTTATTTGATTCTGAGAATTATACTTTCAAAAGTGGGTCATTCTAGAGTCATCACAGTTCCAGGTAAAGGGCACCCTTGTACTTATGTATCTTCCTTGACTTACAATTGTGTTACATGCCAATAAACCCATTCTAAGTTGAAAATATCCTAAGTCAAAAATATATTTACTACACCTCACCTACCAAACATCATAGCTCAGCCTAGCTTACTTTACTTACTTTTACTTACTTCTGAGCTCAGAACATTCACTGAAGCCTACAGTTGGGCCGAATCATCTGACATAAAGCTCATTTTCTAATCAAGTATTGACTATCTCACACAATTTATTAATATCGTGCTGACAGTGAGAAATAGAACAGTGTCTGGGTCAAGTAGTCATAAAGTATGTTGGCTGTCTGCCCTCGGGTTCTCATAGCTGACAGGGATCTGCCACTGTCCCTGACCAGCATCATGAGAGGATTATGCTGCATACACCACTAGCTCAGAAAAAGAATAAAATCCCAAATTCAAAGTATGACTTCTACTGAGTACATATCTTTTTCTCCATCATAAAGTTGAAAATCCTAAGTCAAATTATCTTAAGTCAGAGACTATGTGTAGTATACTCTATAATATTTTTATCACAATCTTTCATAATAATGAGCCCTGACATGAAAATCCTCTTAACCAGTAAACAAGATCAGTACAGAGAGCACCCATACAAAGTGTGATGAGCATCACCTTCATAAAAATTCAATTTTAAGAATTTCAGAATGTTAGAAAGTTTGAACCTTTACTTTCAGTAGTAGAGGTAATAGCAAAGATAATTTGTCAACCTGGGCTTGCTTTTTTGCTAAAGCCTGTGTCCATAGTCCTAAACGTCTGAAATCTTGCTCTTCCTTAGATCAATTCACCATGACAAAAACAGATATACTAACCTCACAAGTGAAATTATGAATCCATTTGCAGTACATGGAGTTTAAAATTTGTAAAACTGAACTCTATTCTAAACTGAAAGTAGTCAACATTTTTTCTTATCACACAGCACTGGTGGTCACTGCTAACTGAGTCCCTATTAGATTCTGTAACAATGGATTTCAGAACCTTCTAACTTTGGAAATTTATATCCTAAAATATACTTATTATATTACTTAAACATGTAAGAAAGCAAATGGATTTCAAAGACTCAAAAATCACTATTGAGAGTTTTTTTTTTTTTTTTTTGATGTTCAAACCCAATGCCTAGACATACACTCAACAGCTGCATAATCAGCCAAGTGAGGGAATCAAAACAGCATCTTACTGAGTAGAGGTCTGGAGAGATCATGATCAGTCAATAAGGAAATTCACATACCCTCTGAGCATTCACAAACAGCTTGTGAATGATTTTGCCAGCATGTCCTCTTCCTGCACCCACGACTAACACTTCAGGCTGCTCCAAAAGGCAACTCACAAACCTAGGGGAAAGAGGTAATGAAAGCACAGAAAGCAAGCTGCTGCTCAGTTCACACTGTGTCAGTCCTCCCAAATTAATTTTGTAGACAAACTCTCAAAGTGATACTGGCTAAACCTACTAAGGCTACAGCAGAACTTTTTAAAGTGGAACTTTTATAAGGGACATTTAGAAATAAAATAGACTCAAGTGACAATCTTACTGCCTTTCAACTGTTTTCATAAAATTTTTTAAAACTCATCTCTGGGGGTGGCTGGGTGGCTCAGATGATTAAGTGTCAGATTTCTGATTTCAGTTCAAGTCATGACTTTAGGGTCGTGAGATCAAGCTCTGTGTCGGAATCTGCATTCAGTGGGAATCTGCTTCGATATTCTCTCTCTGCCCCTACACTACTCTCGCTCCCCTCTCTCTCTCAAATAAGTAAATAAATCTAAAAAACAAAGCTAAACAAAACCTCTGTCAAAGGGTAAAAAGAAATACAGACTCTATTTCTTTGAGACTAGAAGCTTAGAAAATACTACAGTAAATAAAAGATTAATACAATATTTTGGAGGGGGTGCCTGAGTGGCTCAGTTAAGCATCTGCCTCTTGATTTCAGCTCAGGTCATGATCTCAGGGTCATGAGATCGAGCCCCACACTGGGCTCCACCCTGTGTATGGAGACTGCTTGAGATTCTTTTCCTAAGCCCCGCCCCCCATTCACACCTGCTCTCTCTAAAGTAAGTGAATAAATATAATCTTAAAAACAAAACAAACAGTATTTTTGGACAACAGAAACCAATTCATACATATACAGCAAAGCAATCATCCATAGCTCTCATTTTTGTTCTTTTAAAGTGGGTGTATATGTATGCCTGCATGCATATGTGCTTAGAATACACATTTTGCTTGGCAAAGCCTCAACTGTGCCACTATGTGCTGGAAACACTACACCTCCAAGTCACAGAGAACGTATGTGGAGCTATCAGCATCGAAGGCACCATTCTTGCACCACTAATTCATACTGCTATTTTAGAAACAATTCCCTTGATTAGTGCTTATTCTTCTCATTTAAAAAGGAAGGAGTTTTCAAGAGCAAAGAAGGCTAGGAAAAAATTACTCTCAACACAAGATTAAAATTCTAATAAGAACTTGTTAAGAGCTATAGCACATGCCTTGATCATATTATCTTCATTAGTTAGCATCAATAATGCCACTTCATTTCTGAAAAGGGTGAAGAAGAATTTAAAGTTATGATAAATTCAAGTTGTTGAAATAACAAATTTGGAAACACTTTATCGCAATTAAAATAATATTGTTCTTTCAAGTACCACAGGCAAAAATGGAAAGGGACTCATACTGACAGGTAATGGTGCCAAGTCTCTCTCAGGAGGAGAAGATTGACCCGGTCATCTGTATCATGCTGGAGAGGCCATCTGGTCATCCTTTCAAAACATGTTCACAAGGTGCACAGGATATGCACCTTTGCTTTCAAAAATCTTGTTTAAAGTTAAATAAATAACTAGGAATACTGAGCAGAAATACAAATTCAGAACACCTCAGTCTGTGGTAAAGGAACAGTGAAAACTAAGCAAAGAGAGAAAGCAAAGCTCTGGGGCATGTCAAGTAACAAAGAGTGACTAGCTTTTCCACAGGAAACTGCAGGGACGTCTCCAAGAGCAAACAAGGACATACTAGAAAAAAAGACCCAGTAGACTTGTTTCTAAATGTGAAAGGAATGGAAATGCCTCACAAATACCCAGAAATACAAGAGAGGTCACAGTCTATGATAATTAAATATTTTTCTGTCTCTAGCTGATGCTTGTTACAAATAATATAGGGTACCACAAAAGAACTGAAATATTCTATTAAAATGTTCTAAAGAGAGTGGTGGCTTTTCCTACAGACAAAAGGTACTCAAATATCAATTACCTTTTAAGATCTTCTTTTTCCTCCTCTTGTTCACATTTCTCAGTTCCAAACTTGGCTTTCAGTGAGCGGGCTCTGGCAATTATAGCTTCTACATTAGTAATTTGATGGATGATTTCCTAACAGTGGAAAAGGGAGAGACATACATTGGAAAACAGGAGAGGGAAAAAAGCAGCCTTTAAAAATTTATCTTCAAAATAATTACTGCCAACTAGGGAGAACACTTGGCAAGATACTGATACCACAGCAAACTTACTTCCAATTTCTTGTCTTCTGGATTGGGGAAGTGCAAAACTTTACTGGAATGGGTTATTATCTGCTTTATAATCTTCTTAACTGAAGAAATGTTTTCCAGATTTTCTATTTTTAAGAAGATCAAAACCATTATTAAGCCAGGGAAAATATACTTCCATTTTGGAAATGAACTAATGACTAATCAAATAAGATATTTACCTTCTTCCTTTACCTTGAGTACAGCTGCATGAATTACACAAGGTAACAGGTGCCGAGCAAGGTCTGCAGGTTTCTGTACTGCCAGATAGTGCAGCACCTGAAGGAGGCATAAAGATACACGAATGATCAATGTAGCTATTAAAGAATAAAACAGCCACTTAGGAAAGAAGAAAAAAAATCCTGTGCATCTCTGAACTCACATCTATAACAAGAGTTGAGGAGAGCTCTCTTCTCTTAGTACCTTGCCCTACTCATCTAGTTAAGTAGCTACTACCCACAATGGTTAAGAATAACATTACTGAAAATTAATAAGGACTTCAGCATTTTATAGTGATGAATATGCCCCCATTTTTTTCTTCTTTCCAATATGTAATATATGGAAATTAGGAAAATACAAAGAAAATAAAAGCCTTCTGTAAAGTATACCACCTAGAGTAACAATTGTTGATGGTGGAACATTCTCCTTCCAGGATTTTTTAAGACACAGAATACACAGACTAGGTGAACTAATATTAGGTTTGTAAAATACTGTTTTGTAACCTGCTTTACTCACTTAACATTTCTAAACATTGAGACCTTCGACTAATTTTTTGGTTTATTGTTTTTCCAAAATGGAAATTGTTTTATTACTGTTCTAATGAAAAAAATACAGAGAAGTTGTATATAATACATGGACCTACCTTTAAGCTCCTTATTCAACAGCAATAAAGACAAAATAAATCTAATCTCATAACACGAACCTGGATGATAAATGCTCAGATTTCAAGAATGAATGAATGAATACATACATACATACATACACAGAAGTATAATGCAAAAGATCTCCAGAAATCCTACTTCCTAAGGAGCAACACATTTTTGTGTTTATCTTCTCAGACTTACTTCAATGTCCATTTAAACACAAAGACAGAAGCATATTCAATTTCTTAACAAAAAACTATACTATAGGGGCACCTGGGTGGCTCAGTCATTAAGTGTCTGCCTTTGGCTCAGGTCATGATCCCAGGGTCCTAGGATCAATACCCACTTCGGGCTCCCTGCTCAACGGGAAGCCTGCCTCTCCCTCTCCCACTCCCTCTGATTGTGTTCCCTCTCTTGCTGTGTCTCTGTCCGTCAAATAAACAAATAAAATCTTAAAAAAAAAAAAAAAACCCTACAGTATACATACTATTTATAACTTGCTTTCTTCATTTAATGACTTATAACCTTTACTTTTTGGCTTGGAGAATTCTGTGTGGTTTGAAAATTTTTTTAAATTAAGAAATATACATACCGGAGTACTAATACATAGCCTAAAGATAACATGAACACTTGTTTACACACCACCAACCAGCTTAAGAAAAAGAACATCACCAGGACTTTCCATATCCCTGTGTGCCTCCCTGATCAAGTCTCCCCTCTGCATACACCCCACCATCAATAAGTAACTACTAATCATTCTTTTGCTTGTCTACATAGTTTTCTCACATATGTGTGTAGCCCCAAACAATGTATTGCTTAGTATGGTCTGGGTCGAATCTTTGTATAAACGGAATGTTTCTGGTTCTGATCCTCAGCGACTTGTATACAGCATTGTTTTTGAGATGAGTATGTTGATACATACTGTAGTTTATTGATTTTCATTCATTAAAATGCTCCTCCACTAATGGACAGCCCCTCCCATTTTTGGCTATTACAAATAAGGCTCCCGTTATATTATTGGGTATGTTCCTTAGTGTACATGTAGAGGAATTTCTTTAGAGGAATTTCTTGAGGGCATATACTTAAAAACAGAACTGGATATATACAAGATAATGCCAAATGATTTTTTTTTGTACTGAAATCATATTCCAAAGGAATATGGAAGTAGGCTCCCCGCTGAGCAGAGAGCCCGATGTGGGGCTCAATCCCAAGACTCTGGAATCATGACCTGAGCCGAAAGCAGAGGCTTAACCCACTGAGCCACCCAAGGTGCCCCAGTTTCACATTTTTGCTGTGATGAATCATCCTGTCAATATCCGTATATTCAATCTCCTCAGTTTTTATTTAACGTCCTTTTCCTATTCCAGGAGCCCATCCAGGATACCACATTATGTTTAGTAGTCATATTTCTAGGCTCCCCTCACATGTGACACTTTCTTAGACTTTGCTTGTGTTTACTGATCTTGACAGTTTTTGTTTTTAAGATTTTATTTATTCATTTATTTAAGAGAGAGAAAAAGTGAGTGTGGAGCTCAACACAGGGACCCTGAGATCATACCTGAGCTAAAACCAAGATTCAAGTGCTTAACCAACTAAGCCACCCAGGTGCCCCTGACCTTGACAGTTTTAAGAAATTTTAGTCAGGTATTTTCTAAAAAGTACCTCCAATGGAACTTATGTAATGTCTTTCTCATGATCAAAATGGGGTTAGAACTTTGGGAGAAAGATGAGAGAGCTGTACTCTTTCATCACCTCTTACCAAGAGTACATGAAACTCATCAGTATTGATTTACCCATGTTGCTAAACTTGCTTACCTGGCTAAGACAGTATTTGTCAGGTTTCTGTACTGTGAAGTTACTCATTTTCTCCAATTTGCATACTGCACTCTTTGGAAGGAAGTCACTATGCACGGTACATGCTTACACAATGGCGAGTTCTGTTCCATCTCATGGGCAAAGCAGGTTTGAAGTTCTGTATAGATTTGTCTCTTCTCTCCAATTTATTCAATCATTTATTTGTAATACTACAGACTCAAGGATGTTTATTTTATTTGAGTTACAGTCCAACAGTACTTTATTTTGCTGCTCCAATTGCTCTAATATTGGCCATTGGGTAATGTTTCGATTGGTACCTGTGTCCCTTTAATATACTCAAAAGAGTTGTGTGCTGTGGATTTTATTTTTCCAGCTCTTTTTCAGAACAGAAGGTTTCTCATTTTGGGTTTACCTAATGCTTCCTCATGTTTAGATGCAGAATATGCATTCATGGGTCACTGCATAAGTACTCTTCGATCCTTCAGAGTATCACTTCTCGATGCAGACAATCAGCATCTACCCCTTATTAATATTAGCTTTGAACATCCACTCAAGGTATTGCCCCATTTCTCTACTACACAGTTATTATTTCATTGCAATTTTCCAGTTGTCTTGAAGAGACACTTCAAAAGCTTGCAACTATGATACCCTTCACCCAAATTTCCACCTAGACATCTTCTGATGATTTTCACATGAACCAATCTTTCCTATGAATATGGTCATAAAATGAAGAGTTTCCTACTCCAGTATATCCTCCACATTTATCGGTCATCTTTGAGCTGAAACGCCTCCAATCTCTCCCATTTTTTTAATCTGCAAATTGTCAATGTGGACCCATGGGTTCCAATTTTTTCCCAGTCATTTATAGTTCATTTCTTCCTTAGTTATTTGCCATTCAAACTGTCCATATTTGGTAAGAATCCCTTCAAACTACCTCCTTATGTTATGCCCCTATCTTTTTTTAAGCAGTTCCTTATCTCCTGGCAACATAGAATGTTCCACACTCATACCTTCCTTGTCCCAACTCTGAAATCAGCTATTTCACAGAGGAAAGCTTGGTTGCTTTTAATGAGGAATATTCTAGAAATCAATATACATATATATGTGTGTGCGTATGTTCACTGCTACTGAGATGTCACTTCTTCTAGACTCTTTCAGAAAAAAGCTACAAAATATATATTCACATATGGACATACCCACATATCTATCCATACTTTAGAAACCTATGGGTCTACACCAATACCACCAATTCTAATGCACTGCCATCTGGTCTTCCTTTCTTTCTTCAATTCCATGTTTGTATCTCACTTCCACAATGAGAATTCTGGCTTCCAACAACACCAAAACATTTAATTACTCATTTGCTCAAAATATGATCCACCTAAAAGTTTCAGAATTGCTTACCCAACACCACTACAAAAAAAAAACAAATCTAGAAAAAAGAGTTTAGGATTTATCTGCAGTTCTCTCCCAAGTCTCCCCATACCTGGGGGTATATATTCAAACATAACGTATGTGATCTACCTCTGCTTGCTTTCAGTTTTGGTCATTTCCCCTCTTTCCAATCTTGTTGGTTTATTTTAATTTTTGAATATGCAGACAGTTAACATTTTTCCAGAAGTCAAAAGTATATAGAAAGTATACTCTTTGCTAAATGTCATTTCCTCCCATATTCCTTTTACTCTATTTTTTCCTCCCCATTCAAGCATTCTGGATAACTAATTTCAGTGTTCTCTGTTTGTGAAGATAAATTTCTCTTTGTGAAGATAAACAGACACATTTTCTTAATCTCCCTTTTTTACACAAAATGAAGCATAATATACATATATTCATTTGCACTTTACTTTTCTCTTAAAAATATATCCTAGAAATCACTATCAGTTAATAGATATTCTCCTCATTATTTTTAACAGCTACATAGTCCTCAGTTATGAAGATGAACCACAGTATTCAATAAAGCTTCTAAGTTGGGGCATATAGAGAGTTTCCACTATTTTCTAATTACAATTTATTGAGCAATGAACAACTTGGTGCATCTTTATTTTTCGTTGTAGAAAGTATTAATGTAAATTCCTAGAAGTGGGATTGCTTTTGGGGTGGAAGGGTAAATGCATATGTAAATTTCATTAAATACTGCCAAGTCCACCTGGGGTTGTATCATCCTGCCTCTCACCAGTAATGTATGAGAGTTGTGGCCTCAGGGCCTGAGTGTTAATTAAGCTGTTAAATTTTTACCAATGTGATGTGTGAAAAATGGTTATCTCAGTGAAATTTTCTAATCTGCATTTCTCTTATTATGAACGAAGCTGAACATCTTTTTGAAAAGTTTAAGGGTAATTATCTTTTGGGGGATGAGTTATCTCCTCGTATCTCTTGCCCATATTTCTAGAGTATTTTGGCCCTTTATCCGTAAATATATATATTTCTCCCAGTTTACAAATATCTCTATCATTTGTCTTTTGACTTTTCTTTCTCAGTCCATTCTTGTGTGTGGTATGAGAAACAGATCTAATTTTATCTTTTGCCAAATGGCTATTCAGTTACCCCAAAACAACTTATTAAAAGGACCATCTAGGAGAACCTGTGTGGCTCAGTCAGTTAAACACCAGATTCTTGACTTGGGCTCAGGTCATGCATGATCTCAGCGTTGTGAGATTAAGCCCCTGGTCAAGCCCCTCGTCAAGCCTGAGTCCAGTTCCATGCACAGCATGTTTAGATTCTCTCTATCCCTCTCCCTCGGCTTCTCCAACCCCCTTTCAAAAATACCAGTGATTTGAGATGCCATTTTTATCATAGACTAGATTTCTACAAGCACCCATGAACTTTCTATTCGGTTATACTGGGCTGTCTAGTTATGCACCATTATCCCATTATTTAAATAGTGAGGCTGTGGGGGGCCTGAGTGGCTCAGTGGTTTAAGCCGCTGCCTTTGGTTCAGGTTATGATCTCAGGGTCCTGGGATCGAGTCCCACATCGGGCTCTCTGCTCGGCAGGGAGCCTGCTTCCCTCTCACTCTCTCTGCCTACCTGTGATCTCTGTCAAATAAATAAATAAAATCTTTCTTAAAAAAATTTTAAATAAATAAATAAATAAACAATAAGGCTGTGTACTATGCTTTAGTATCTGGTCAGGTTATTTGGCCCCCATCTGCCCTTGCCACCCCTCACCCATTTACCTACCTCATAGCTCTTTCTTTTCAATCTACTCTTAGCTACTCTTGCATGCTTTTTTAAAATAACAATTTACCCACTTAAAGTGTACAATCCAATGGTTTTAGGTATATTCAGAGTCGTACAACCAAAACCACAATTAATATTAGAACCTTTCCATCACCCAAAAAGAAACCCATTAACAGTCACTCTCTAAACCCCTGAGTCCTAAGCCTGAAGGTTTCTTTTTCCAAATAAATTTAAGTATCAACTTGTCTGGCTCCATGGTAAAGACTTTTGGTATTTAAAAAAAAAAAAAAAAAAAAGACATTTGGTATTTTATTGGGACTGCATTAAATTTATAAATTAATGTAAAGTGAACTAACTTTAATGATGTTGAGACTTTCTAACCAAGAACAAGCAATATCTATTGTTCAAGAGTTTTACTGTCTTTATTCATATTTCTAACATTTCTGGTTAGGTTTATTTCTAGATATTTCACCATTTTTTCCCTCTTATAATGAAGAGAAAATGTCATTTACATCTTCAGAGTGATTATTATTTGTGTATATGACTACAGCTAGATACATATTAACTTTATATCCTGCTGCCTTGCTGATTTCTTCAGAAGGAATTACTTTCATCACTGATTCTTTAGATTTTTCCAAGTATACTGTTACCTTATCTACAAATAAAAAGTTCTTCTTTTCATGTCTTAGGCTTCTGCTTTCTCTCTTTTTTTAAATTTTTATTTCTATGGTTTTATTTATTTACTTATTTATTAAACATTTTGTTTATTTATTTGACAGAGAGAGAAATCACAAGCAGGCAGAGAGGCAGGCAGAGATAGGAAGGAAGCAGGCTCCCTGTTGAGGAGAGAACCCGATGCGGGGGACGGATCCCAGGATGCTGGGATCATGACCTGAGCCAAAGGCAGAGGCTTTAACCCACTGAACCACCCAGGCGCCCCTGCTTTCTCTTTTTTAATTGTAGTGGGTAATAACTTCAGAATAACATTAAATGGAAGCGGAGACAGTAGGCACCATTGCCTCATTCCTGACCTTAGTGAGAATAACTTTAGGGTTCCCCCTGTTAAGATGCTGTGTTTAGGACTGAGGTATATATATATTTTTCATTTTAAGCATATCTACTCATTCTTATTTCTCAATTGTATTAGGAGTATTAAATTTTATCAAAGACTTTTTCAGTATATATGGAAATGATATATTTTCTGCTTAAGCCTATTAATGAAGTTAATAAGTAGATTTCCAAATAATCATTGCTGCGCTCAGTCAGCATTTATTATTTTCTTAAAGTGGGGAGAGTCTTGTTCACTTACGATTTTGCATTCAATTTCTTAAGTACTATAGTCTGTACTTTCTTTTATATACTACTTTTATCAGAGTTAGTGACCAATGTTATAGTCAATGTTTCCCATAAAAGAGTTTGGGATATTTCCTCCAACTGGTATGTATGGAAACAATAAGTAGCACACAGGGACTACGTGGTCTCTCAACACTTAGATGAATTCACCTGTGAAACCATCTAGGACTGTTAGTTTTTTATGGGATCATTTCTTGGTAACTGTGTCCATTTCTTCTATGGAAATGTCTGCTTACATCTTCTATCTTTATTCATTTTTGATATACTGTATTTTCCTAGGAAATCACCCATTTCATTTTCAAATTTATACAAATTTATATACAGAATCATCAAAGTATTGGGGATTTTTTTGTTTTTGTTTTTCTACTATTTCCACTATATCAAGCTGTTGGCACTTTTTGCCATTTCTTATTTTGTATGTGCATGCTCTTCTCTCTCTTGTGATTAAAGCAGTCAACCATGTGTCTATTTTGATTTTTTTAAATAAAACCAGATTTATTAATTTGATCTGCTTTTCTGTTCTCTACTTCATCACTCTTTGCTTTTATCTTTATCACTGCCTTCCTTTTACTTTATTTTTTTTGGTTTTACTTTATTCTTCTTAAGTTAGAAATTTCTAACTTCTTAAGTTAGAAGAAGTTAGAAATTTATTAATTCAGTAATTTTCATTCTTCTGTTTTTTCTTGATGCAGGTATTTAGTTTATGGATCTTCCTTTGATCACTCCTAAAATATAGGTTCGAGTATATAGTATTTTCATTATTTTTCAGAAATTTGTTCAGTGTTTCTCTTTTACCCAAGAGTTAATATAAAGCTTTTAGATTTCCAGGTAGAAGTCCTAGTTTTTTGTTATTGTTTCATTTCTAATTCCTAGTTTTACTGCAGAGATCAGAGTACTGGTTATATTTCCATTATGAATCCTGCTGATATGAGACCTAATATATTCTATCAGTTTCTCTGACTTTTCCATGTGCGTGTGAAAAAAAGGTAGTTTCTACTGTCAAGGTGTAGTGTTTGGGATATATCTAACAGATCAACCTTATTACCTTGTCCCAATTTTTCTTTAGTTTTGTCTACTTGACTGTCTTGTATTAAGAGTAATGTGTTCAACACCCTCTGTTAGTAGTGTTTCAATCTGTTTCTCCCCTTACCTCCTGGGGTTTCCTATTTTTATAGATGGCTACAGTGATATCTAGTGTATAAACATTAACAAATGTTACATCCTCATTGTAAAATACCTCTTTTAGATTATAAAGAATCTCTGTGTCATCATTTAATGCTTTTTTGCTTTATTTCTACTTTATTTCACATCAGGATCATAAATTCTGCTTTCTTTATTGTCTTCATGTAACTGGTAAATCTTTGTCTACTGTTTACTTTGTAATCTTTTTGTGTGTGTGATAAAATAAAATTTAATCATATAATTAAGCACTGGCAGAAAACTAAGGGAGTAATTTGGTTATACCCTTACTAGGATCATATCTCTACTCTATGTATTTTGGGTTTTATTTCATTAATTTTTGAAGCATAATATACAATGTTATATTAGTTTCAGGTGTATGATATAGTGATTCAACAATTCTATCTACTTCTCAGTGATCATCAAGGTAAGTACTCTTAATCCCCTTTAACTATTTCACTCACATCCATCTTCCTTCTGGTAGCCATTAGTTTGTTCTCTGTATTAAAGTCCGTTTTTTTCCCCTCCTTTTGCTTTATTTCATTTCTTAAATTCCACTTATGTGTGAAATTACATGGTATTTGTCTTTCTTTAACTTATTTCACTCAGCATTACATTCTCTAGATCCATTCATGTTGCTGCAAATGGCAAGGTTTCATTCTTCATGGCTGAGAAATATTTTACTGTAGATATATATCAAATCTTCTTTATTCATTCATTCTCTCAATAGACACTTTGGCTGTTGTAAAT
This sequence comes from Mustela nigripes, assembly GCF_022355385.1. Taxonomy (NCBI): domain Eukaryota; kingdom Metazoa; phylum Chordata; class Mammalia; order Carnivora; family Mustelidae; genus Mustela; species Mustela nigripes. The sequence goes on from NC_081559.1 coordinate 94,678,838, forward strand.
AATGTTGCAATAAACACAGGGGTGCATGTATCTTTTCAAATTACTGATTTCATTTTCTTTGGGTAAATACCCAGTAGTGGAGTTATTGGATCATATATTAATTGAAGAACAGTGGATATACCAATTTGCCTTCCCACCAACCATGTATGAGGGTTCTTTTTCTCCACATCCTTGTCAACACTTGTTATTTCTTGTCTTTTTTATTTTATCCATTATGACTCTGTAGCCTTTCTGAATCACTGAAACCCTTGTAACAGAGTTAGGTTTTATATGACTCACTATACTGTGTTTGATTGTTACTATGTGTGTTTTTCTATTTGGTGTGTTCTTTGCGTTTAAAAAAAAAAAGGTGGTTTATATTTTTATTCTAGTAGAGATCTTTGCAGTAATACTTTTTATACTATCCTTAATTCCCTTGCTGTAAGTGTTTTATAATCTGGTCTGACAATTTTAAATGCTATCACATCTGATTACCATCTTCTACCCACAACCTCACCTAGTTTTATTCTTAGCTCTAAAACTAAAGAAATAAAATGCTCACCACTGGCCCTTTGCCAAAGTTTCTACAGTCATCTCTTGGTTGGATCAAGTCTATCCTTCTATACTATGTTGTTCAATATGAACAAGGCAGAAACTAGTCCCATGCAGCTATTTAAAAATTCAGTTCCTATGTTATGCTATAGAGTCTTATGTGGCCAGTGCCTGTAATTTTGAACATCACAGCTGCAGAATGTTTCTAACACTATAGAAAGTTCTATTAGGGCAATTCTGGTGGACTCCTCAGAAAGGGTGCATGTGTACAAAAATTTGTATGTGCAAAACCTCAGAGAAAATTTTCTTAGAGCCTTGATTATTTGGGCATCTTGGTAGGATATAAATCTTTGGTTTGTACTTTTTGCTTACATTTTTTGAAAATGCTGTTTATGTTATCTTGAGAAATATGACACCTGCCTAATTCTCTTTCAAGTTATTTTTATCTTTTTGACTAGAAGTCCTAAGAATCTTTTTTTCTTTAAATATTTAAGTTCCAGTAGTTTCAAAGTGATGTATTTTGGAGTTCATTATTTATGGTATTTTCCCCTGCATCTAGTGAAAAAGCCCTTTCAATACGTAAAAGAAAACTGGGTTTTCTTTTATTTCCTGAAAGTTTTCTTGGACTGCAGTTTCAACTATTAGTTCTGTTCCAATATTTTGGTTCTTCCTCTGAGAATATGAATATTATTCCTACTTTTCCTATCTTTCATTTCTACTGGTTTCTCTTCAATTCCTTTTACTCATTATCCATTTTCTTTCTCTTGGCTATTTTTGCTGCTTTTTCTTGGTACCTTTTATTAAATTTAAAAGTAAACCTATTCTCCTTTGGGCCCTCTGTAATTTAGTCTTTATTTTTGATATGAATGTCTTATACTTCTACTACTATCCTGAGTTAAACCAGCTCTGGTTTCATTTCTCTGTGGGGTTTTTTGGTCCATTTCTGCTGTTGGCTTTACTACTTCTGATTAAACATGATTTTTTTCATACCCGCCATGCTGGTTTGAGAACATCTGACTATTACAATTTTTTTCTGCTTCATGGTCAATTTTCTGGGAAATGTTTTTATTAATTCAAACAATCATACCTGCATTTTCTGCCTTTTTTTTAAATAGTTTTGTATGGATATGATCTGCTCTTTACCAATCCTAGTCATGTCACACTTTAAAAGTGGCCTCTTCTGTACCATTTCTTTAACGAATGGAGTAAGGGTGATAGAGGTTGGTAGGTCCTATTTCTCTTGCATTTCTGCAGAATCCCTAAATCTCCCATTCTTTCTTTTTTGCCATCACTGCTTTATCTCAAAGGGATATCATTCCTACTCTATATATCTGGTTCTAGCCAAGGCAGTGTCTCTCTGAGTGTCCACTTCTATTCCTGCCCACTTCAAGCCCCTTCTCTATGGCCAGTGCTGTGAACTATCAAACCATACTTGCATTGCGTATTCTGCACTGAGTATTAATGTTAGGTTCTCTTCCTCTAGGGTGACTCTGTGATCCATCCAAGTCTCCTACATTCCTTGGCTCTTCTTTTTAAGATTCCCTGCCCCCACTCTCTATATACAGGCTTACAGCACTAGGAACTCCATTGAAATGTGGCTTCTCTATTTAAAGTTAATTCAAAGGTCACTATAGTCTCTATTCTCTATTAGTAATGCTGAAGGCAAAGATTTATTATTTTTTTTTCTAATTTCAAGGGGTTTTGGGGCAGCTAAGTGGGGAAGTGTGTAGGACAATTTGTTATCAGGAGGCTCTCACGATTCTCCAAAACTCCAATTTTTTAAAATAATTACAAAGCAGTCCACCAAATGATTATACCATACTTACTGAACCAAGCCTTATTTCTGAAACTTCTGTTCTATCTACCTTTTCACTAGAAAACTTTGTTGAACATCATTCTTCTACATTAATATTTCTGTATTTCTTATTATTTCCTTAAATATTTTGGTAGTCAAACTGCTAGGTAAAAGGATGTGACCAGCTTTAAAGCTTCTAACATATACTATTAGACAGTCCAATGGTAAGCATTATATATAAAATATACATGTCTTATTCCCCGGCCTAGTTGCAACTAGTTCTTAAATCTTAAATGTGAATAGCAGATATATAAAAGACTCATTAAATTTCAAAGCTTTGCTTCTCAAGTCCAAAGCTTTCATGTCTACTATAGTGAGTTTTTAAAAATGCTAGAACAATTGTTAGCTTTCTAGTATTGGATACTGAAACCTCAGTTACCTTTTCAGCTTCCCGTGTGTCATCAAAAAGTCTCCTCTGCCTTCTAGCAGGAATTGGCTTAGCGGTTTCCCAGGCTTCTACCCACATATTGCTTGGAATCTTCATTCGGGCACTCAGTTCTCCTTTCAGAACCATGTTGCCTTTTTCGTCAATAACCTCCTCTTCAATATAATCACGGGGTGAGTACCACCTCACAAAATCTTCCAGAAAACAACCTGGATTAGCTGCCTAAAATAAGGCAAAAAAAATTCAGCAGAATCAAATAAAAACCAACAGGTAGTGATAAACCTATTTATAAAAATCATACTTTCACAAAAAGCTTACCTTAACAAAACCTAGTATGTGACATGAGTCTGGGTGTAACCTTTAAAACAGGTCAGATGTTCAAGTGTCAAAAGCATTTTCTTTTGTTATTTCCATTTTACAGAAAAAGAAAACATGTAATGAATTTAGAAATAAAAAGTTGATGTGAAGTGAAAATCATTCTCTTAAATGAATTGTAAGTTACATAAGTTAGTTTAAAATTATAATATAATTACTCAATACTTGGAAAATATCAAATAAACTCAAGTAATTAAATAATATACAATATGATCAGAATAATAACACAATAATAGAAAAGCTCTACTGTTTTTTTCCCCTCAGCAAATCAATACTGGTACTGTAATAAGTATCAGCTAACCTCAGAAATGTTCTATTCAGTCATCAATTCTTGTGCTTTATATAACAAATTACTATCACATAAATTTTTTTGTCCTGTTAAGGAACTGGAATTCAAACTATTGCTTTTCAGGTTTCTGAAACCAACTAATTAAACTTTTATTTAGTAGATAAGTCTATAGAATTAATGATAATGCATACCAAAATTCTTTAAGGAACTCTACAATTAAGACTAAGAAAAAGAAGCAGCTTCACAGTGTTAGTGGTAACGCATGGAAGTCTTTTTTACAAGTGTATACACAGAGATACACACACACACACACTCAAAAGATATGTGTGCATATATTAAACACATAGCTTTTTGGTTAAATTCTCTACCATGACATATACTTACTGCCAAGAGTACTATTTTATTTTCCTGAAATAATTAAGTGATATAAACATTAACAAGGATATGCTAATAAGCAGATCATTTTCTTCCTTTTTAAAGGAAGTCTTAAATGTGAAGAGCAAAACTGCCCATTTCTCCTCATTGAGTTCACAATCTCTCAGCTTCACCATCCCCATCAATTTAGGAAATCCACCCCCGAGGGATAAGGACTCAGAGGAAGGTCCTTAACTGAGAATCAACAACATAAATTTCTAAGGGCTATGGCATCATGGCAACAACAACAACAAAAAAATGCTGTGAACTGCAATGGATCAAGATTGCTGCATGACTCAGGATTCATGTACAAAGATCTGGTTATTAACCAGGCAACATCATACTCACACAAAAACTTAAGAACTTAAAGAAAATAATCATTGAATTAATGCACTACAAAGTTTAAAAAAAAACAACAACTTTTCACCCAAAAATTCTTCCATCTGTCTGGACCTTACTGTACCAGATTGAACGTACAGTTACCAGGAGAGGGTCAAGGCTCATTTCAGCTATGGCTTTTCTTCTACTGTTAAGGTATGTACTCCAAGGACATGTTTGAGAATAGGCCCTGTCCTACCACAAGGTGTAGGAACCTCTGGTAATATCAGCATTCATCCAAAGCTCTGCAGACTCTCCTAAGGGCCCCTAATACCGAGTCATCCCTATATAAAAAAGGAAAGGCAACCATATCTATTTTAGAATGAATTTATAACCTTAAATATATTAACTGATTCCCACACAGAGGCAAATGTGTACATTGGCTATTTGAAATTAAAACCATGTTTTAATGTGGAAAGAACCAAGATGCCCTTCAACGGACGAATGGATAAGGAAAATGTGGTCCATATACACTATAGAGTATGATGCCTCCATCAGAAAGGATGAATACCCAACTTTTGTAGCAAAATGGACAGGACTGGAAGAGATTATGCTGAGTGAAATAAGTCAAGCAGGGAGAGTCAATTATCATATGGTTTCACTTATTTGTGGAGCATAACAAATAGCATGGAGGAGTTAGAGAGGAGAAGGGAGTTGGGGGAAATTGGAAGGGGAGGTGAATCATGGGAGACTATGGACTCTGAAAAACAATCTGAGGGGTTTGAAGTGGCGGGGGGGTGGGAGGTTGGGGTACCAGGTGGTGGGTATTATAGAGGGCATGGATTGCATGGAGCACTGGGTGTGGTGAAAAAATAATGAATACTGTTATGCTGGAAATAAATAATAATAAAAAACTAAACAACAACAACAAAAACCATGTTTTAAGAAATTTGTAGGTACTCAAGTTAGTCTAAAACAGTCTAATGAACCCAATTTTGTGAGGTACAGTGTTGTCATTATACAGAATGTTCCCATGAGGAGCCAATATGTTTCTATAAGGAAAACTTTTACAGTTCCACTTTGGAATTTCATCTTGTAAGTACCTCTGCAAGGATGCTCTAGCAGGACAGGGGCATATAAATATGAAGGTAGCTACAAGTCAGGTATGAAAACAGCTGCTAACGAGGTCCTACCATGTACATACACCCTTTTCTACCTTTGTGATTTATCAGATGTCCTGAGAGTCAGCGGTCACCTCTTTATCCATTATACCAACTATTTGTTTTAAAACAATTAAGTCTCTCTTCTTGCCTCATGGGAGAACAAAATGCTCAGATTTTTCTGCATCTTTTGTATCTCTAAGAAAAACATGTACCTCTCAAGAGGCTTCCTGAAGATTTTTTTTTCTTTTAGTAAAGATGGGGAAAATAAGCAGAGAATAAAAGCATTCCCTTTTACTCTCACTAAACTCTGCTAACAGGAAAGATAAAAGTGACATCGGTTTTCGTAGGGTATTTATATTGGAAAAAAAAATCAAACTCAGGCTGGCATACAGTATGAAAGCAGGACTGATTGGAAGCTACAGAATGGGGAGATGGAGGTGAGGCCATCAGAGATAGTAGCAGGTCAAGGAGGAAAATCTGGGTATGAGAGACGGTTCAGAGTTATCAGCAGGAGGCACAAGGAAAGCCTATGGCCCACTAGACTACCCACCTGGTTGTTTTGTTGTTGTTGTTTTTAATATACATGGTTTTACCTGGGCTTTCAAGAATAAGTAATTCGAAAACAAAAGACCTTTTTTCCTCCCTGGGGTTTTAAGCTAATAAGCTAAATGTCACCATTCTCTGAATCCTCTATGTTCTAATACAGGCCTATATCTAAGCTTAAAATTATCTTCTCCAGGTAAAAATGCCCACTCATCCTAAAAGGTGACTCTTCTGAGAAACCCTCCATGACCCACTAAATAAAGTCAGTCACCTTTCTGACATTGCCTTCATAAGTGAATATCACGTTATTATTTACAAATATCTCCCTCCATAGCTTCAACAGACTGTAACTGAGGATAAGCATTGTATTTCCTACTTATCTAATCACACAAGTCACAAAGTAGGCAAGCAAAAGGTCTGTTGAATGAAGCAGCCTACATTAAATCCTAAAGGTTTAGCATTAAATTGGCTAAACACACACAACGAAGAAAAACATTCCAATGCACATAAAGAAATGATTCAATTCTCAAGTTTTGACTACGATTCAAAGACTGTTCTTTACTTTTTTAAATTTAAGAAGCAAGTCTGGCTACGACCTTTAGGAGATAAATGTAGGTTGTTGTAACTACTAAGAAATCAAAACGTTTAATAAAAAGGACATTCAGGCCTTCACACCACTTTAGAGAGTGACTTTCACAGCTTTATCCCAAAATAGCTCAAAATAGACTCCCAAGCTCTGACAGTGTGACCCACCTTAAAAGACTCCATATCTGAAAGCAGACAGGCACTCTGCATGCGTGCTCGGAGGTGAGCCCCTTCTGCTGATGTACCTAATTTAGCCAGAACCTCCGACTGCTCTTCTAGCAGATCTTCTGTCATAGGTGCTGGTTCCTGTGAAGCACAAAAGGACAAACCTCATGAATAGCTTTTTTTTTTTTTTTTAGAAAAAGCAGAACTATAAAAATAGAATAAAGACAACAATTATATCAGCTCTAGCAGTCACAAGATCTGTATTTAAAAAGATTTAGAGAAATTCCAAGTTTTTTGGAACCCACATAAAAAATTAACAAATTAATAATAGATATGACTTTCAGGACCCCCCCACAACAAATAAGATTATCATGTCTTCCTTGACAGGATTAATAAAAGAGAGAGGAATCCGGGTGCACTGAACATTTTCCTGCCTCTTAATTGTAAGAAGTGAAGTCTTAATGATATGCTTATATATGCCATCGCAGTTCAACCAGGCTTTTATTTTAACTCATAAGAGAAAAAAATTTGAATACAAAAATTAAAATAAAGGCAAATTAACTGAATCCCAACTAAAAGACCCCAAATAACTAAGTTTTATGTTGGAAAAGCTGCTTTGAGTATAGGTTCCAAAAATATTCTAATTACTAATTCCCACAAGAAGTTTTTGGACTTTTTTTTTTTATAATTTTTAATTTTTTATAAACATATATTTTTATCCCCAGGGGTATAGGTCTGTGAATCACCAGGTTTACACACCTCACAGCACTCACCAAAGCACACACCCTCCCCAATGTCCATAATCCCACCCCCTTCACCCAAACGCCCTCTCCCCAGCAACCCTCAGTTTGTTTTGTGAGATTAAGAGTCACTTATGGTTTGTCTCCCTCCCAATCCCATTTTCTTTCATTTAGTCTTTTCGTACCCACTTAAGCCCCCATGCTGGAGAAAGAACAAGAAAGAAACCCTAAGCCCAGCAGGAGAAGAAAAATCATAAAGATCAGAGCAGAAATCAATGAAATAGAAACCAAAAAAACAATAGAACAAATCAACGAAAGTAGGAGCTGGTTCTTTGAAGGAATTAATAAAATTGATAAACCCCTGGCCCAACTTATCAAAAAGAAAAGAGAAAGGACCCAAATAAATAAAATCATGAATGAAAGAGGAGAGATCACAACTAACACCAT
>NC_081559.1:94686747-94769924 GCF_022355385.1 Mustela nigripes
GCCCAACTTATCAAAAAGAAAAGAGAAAGGACCCAAATAAATAAAATCATGAATGAAAGAGGAGAGATCACAACTAACACCAAAGAAATACAAACTATTATAAGAACATACTATGAGTTTTTGGACTTTTATTTTGAGAATCAGAGACATTATAGATTTTAATGGTAACCCCAAATAAAAAAGAAGCTAAGGCAAACCTAAAGGAAGACACAACTATAGAATCATTCTGAACATTCCAAGCTGTTCAAAGGCTCTTAGGAAAGTTCTCTAAGAACTGATTCCATTAGATTTTATATCTGAAATATGAAGCACTCAACAATCCAAAGACTAACCAAACAAAACTTGCCTGCTTTACTGTTAACGCCAAAAAAAAAAAAATCAACTTTTCTATTCCTAGATAGTAACATAAAGCCCAATAGAAACAACTTTTCAGAGCATCTTCCCAATAAATACATTCCTTCTAGATTTCAAGAGCTTACTATAAAGCAGGGTTTTAGAGCCCCAGCACTAGTGACATTTTAGAATAATTCTTTGTGGTGAGCCTGTCCTATGCATTGTAGGATGTTTAGCAGTGTCTACTGCCTCTACCTTTTAGAGGGCTATTATCACTACTCCACCTCACAACAATCACAAGTGTTTCCTGATATTACCAAATATCCCTGGGGGGCAAAAATCACTCCCCAGTTGAGAACCACTGCCACAAATATAAATAATTTTCACAAATATCTGTCAAAAATAAATTAAGAGCATGGTAAAGCTATGGCATTCAAAACACAAAACAAAAAACAAAAGAAAATAACTTTTATTCTACTATCCTCATTTTTGAAACAAACCTAAATGGGACACTTTCACACACTGCTGAAGAGAACATAATGTATAAACTTTTCTAGATGACAATCAGGGAATCAATACACAGCATTAATGATCATGCTCTCTGACCCAATAATTCACTTCTAGAAACAGCACCACAGGATTACTTATAATAGTGTGATAAATGGAAAGAATCTCAATGTACAATAATAGGAAAATTGTTTGATAATGGAAAAATTGAAAGAAACTGCTCTACCAGTGATCATCTGTGGATTATAGAATTACGAATTTTTGTTTTATGTAAAATGAACATGCATCACATTTAAAGTCTCACACTGATACTCAGGGTTGAATAATCATAGGTAAGGCAATATGACACAGTGGTTAAGAGCTTGGGCTCTAGAAACAACGTGCCTATGTTTGAATCCCAGCTCTAGGACCCCGGACAATCACTCAAGCTCTCTGTGACTCTTTCTTGTGAAGAAAAAATCCTGCCACATATTCAATAAATGTTAGCTAGCAATTGGAAACAAAATAGTTAGGTTTTAATTATAACCTCCCACTGATATCAAATACCACAAATTAAAAAATTATATGAACAAGAGCAGAGGCCTTCAGTCTCTTCATTAGGAAGGAGCTACTTTTCATTGTCCCATAGCCCTGAAATCTCAGGATTGCAAGAAAGGAACAAGACATTGAAAAGATACTGATACCCCTCCCACCTGGAAATCTCGAGCCAACTGTAAGTAAAGAACAGATTACAAGGAATATAATCAGCAAATAGCCCGAGGACCATCCATAAACTTTCATATCTACCACTTCTAAATATGCCCAAAGCTTTCTCAATATACATGATCTCATATAATCATGGAGAGGAGGTCAGAGCATTCCACAACTGATGAAACTCAGGTACAGAGATAAGTGAACTAGCCAAAATCAAGTGGCAAAACTCAAGTGTCAAACTGAACACACAATCTCAGACATCCATCTGATGCTGACTTTGAGAACTACTAATTTGGTTCAATCCACTAGTTAAGGACTCTTGCTCTAAGAGATTCTCCACAGGTTTCTCTTCTAGCTCTGCCTCTAGAATATTAGGTAAAGTCTTTGAGCTTTTCCTAGCCATAAATTTTAGGTTGAACTATGTCTATAAGAAAGAACTATGAAAGTGTGCTTTAATTCCTACGAAGCAAGGATCTATATAAAGTTTTATTTGTGTGTGTGTGAAGTGGGCAACTGATTAATGGCACATTTTAAGATAACTTTGTGAAATTTTAACTGTTTTAACTGAGATCATTTTGAACTCCAACCATTTATGTAAAATACACATACAATGATTATAATTTAAGTGAGATTAACTTTAAAGTAAGAAAGTAAAATAGACTAAAAATCTGCCCTGATTTGCCTAAACAAATCAGGCCTAAACGTAAAATATAAAAATGAATTTTTAAACACATAGGATGTATGTTGAGAAAAAAGTTTAAATTATTCCAGATTTATATAATAAATTTGAATATAGAAAATGAATCATCTAAAATGAATGAGGAGGGTACAGCCTTTTGAAAAGAAATAATGCCTGAGCTTCCAGAAAAACTTTCCTGGAATCTTCATTAACCCAATCAAACCAAGACAACATAGATGTAACTAGATCATTAAATATAAGGAATACTGTTATTAAAACTTGGAAAGAGAAAAGATAAAATAAATTAACCTTTGCTGGATACTTACATGCCAAATGCTTTTAAACATATGTGGTTTAATCCTTAACAGCCCAGAGTAATACAAACTACTACTGGCTTTTAAAATATTTAATATTTGATTATTAAACAAATAAACAGGGTTTTGAACTGAAGATATGACAGAGGAGAAAGACTTTTCTTCTGTCAATCACTGATCACAGAACCACTTAACTTTTTTAACCACTTTTGTGAAGTATAATTGACATAGAGTAATTTAAAAGGTCAATCACCAAAATCTAAATAATGAATATATCCATTACTCCTCAAAGTTTCCTTATGAAAAATGAATGGATTAACAAACTATGGTGTATCCATGCAATGGAACACTACTAAGCAATACAAATGAATGAACCATTGATATAACAACAATATGTCTGAATCTCAAAATAATTATGCTGATAGAATTCCTATACACACAAAATAAAAATGAATAAAATTTACACAAAATTCTAAAAAATGCAAACCAACCTATTATTTTTATTAGAGATCAAAACAAGTCTCAGAAAGAAAACACAGCTTGTACTAGCAATACTGTTTATTAAGTGGTGTGCCAGAATATAAATCTAGTTCTGGTAGATTCCAAAACCAATGTCTACACCACAAGACCTCAATGCCAAGTGCATGCTCCCATACAAAATTAGATTAACTATACACTTGTTCTATAGTATTAGAGTATTCTTTCCTGATACTAAAATTTAATAATGAAATACCTATGAAATATAATTTACTTTTAAAAGGATATAATGAACAAAAAGCATACAGCCTGTCAAACAAAAAAAACTAATCTTGTAAATGATAGCCACCTGGCATAAAACTGTGTAAGCATGGATAAGAGAGTTATTATCAAGCAAACATCCCAATATCCAACTGCATAATTATTGAAATTAATCAACCTATTTTAAAATATATAAACTGCTGGGGTACCTGGGTGGCTCAGTGGGTTAAAACCTCTGCCTTTGGCTCGGGTCATGATCCCAGGGTCCTGGGATCAAGCCCCACATTGGGTTCTCTGCTCAGCGGGGAGCCTGCTTCCTCCTCTCTCTCTGTCTCTCTCTGCCTGCCTCTCTGGTTACTTGTGATCTCTGTCAAATAAATAAATAAAATCTTAAAATATATATATACAAACTGCTTACAACTTTTAAGTAAATCCTTGCATCCTGAGAAGCAATACTAACCACTTATGTCTTATAAGAAAAAGTGCTCAGAAGAATAAAAGCTAAAAACTGAGTGCTTACTGTGTACTAAACAATGTTCACTTATTATGTGCTGTTTCACTTAAAATTCACGATTAGCTTAATGATAAACTCAATATGCAGAAAAGCTCTGGATAAAATATAACACCTGTTCATGATAAAAACCCTCAAAAACTAGGAATAGAAAAGAACTTCCTTAATATGATAAATGATAACAACATCAGATACACTCAACGATTATTATATGTTTTCCTCCTGAAATTGAGAGCAAGAGCAGGTATCCATACATTAATCAACACAGTACTGGTGGTCCAGTACAATAAAGTATGAAAAAGAATTAAGAAGTATAAAGGTTGGAAAATCAAAATTCAAACTGTCTATGTTAACAGACAGCATGAGTATATATACAGAAAACTCCAAATAATTTACAAACTGCTGGAAATAATATGTAAATGTGCTAAGATTGCTACATCCAAAGTCTGTATGCAAAAATCAACTGTTTCTACATTTCGGGGGGGAAAATTTCAATGGAATTTTTTTTTTTAATTTATTTATTTGGCAGAGAGAGACAGAGCAAGAGAGGAAACACAAGCAGGAGCAGAGGGAGAGGGAGAAGCAGACTCCCCGCTGAGAAGAGAGTCCAATGTGGGGCTCGATCCCAGCACCCCAGGATCATGACCCGAGCAGAAGGCAGACGCTTAACAACTGAGCCACCGAGGCGCCCCTCAATGGAATTTTTTAAATGCCATTTATAACATTTAAGAAATAATGAAGACTATGAATTAAATCTAATAAAAGATGTGCAAAACCTCTACATTGAAAACTATAAATCACTGATAAGGGAAAGTAAAAGAAATCTTAAATAAAATGAAAGGTATTTCATGGTCATGGGACTCAAAATAGTTAAGAGGTCAATTCCCCCTAAATTAATTTGTAAATTCAATGCAATATAGAATAAAAATCCCAGCAGGATTATTTTGTACTGTGAAAAATGACAAGCTGATTCTCAAATTTACATAAAAATGCAATGGACAGCCATGATAATCTTGAAGAACAAAGTTAAAAGATTTATACCACAAGACCGAAAGACTGTAAGTTACAGTAATATAGTACCTTATTGGTACAAGGATAGAGAGTAGTGGAGAGAATAAATAGTCCAGACATAGACCAAAACACATAAGATCATATGATTTACAACAAAGACACTACTGCCATTCTGTGGGAAAAAGCAGTTCTTTTGAATAATGGTGTTGGAACATAATTATATATCCTTACAGAGAAAAGACAATCAGCCTTTTCCTCATACCAAACACAGTCAATCTGAGGTGGGTCACAAATATAAATGCAATAAGTAAAACAATAAAGCTTCCAGAAGGAAACATAAGAGACTATCTCCAGGACACTAGGGTAGAAAAAGATTTCTTAATAGGGAGACAAAGCACTATGCCCATAAGAAGAACACTGACAACTCAGACTTTATTAAAATTAAGAATGTCTATTCAACAAAAGGCATCATTAAGAAAATGAATAGACAAGCCATAGATTGGAGAAGTTATCTATAATACATATATCTGGCTAAAAACTCACACAAAATACATTAAGAAACAAAGCAAAACAATACAAAAAAACCCCAACTTTTAAAAAATAGGCAAAGATTCTGAATAAGTACTTCACCAAGGAAATATCCAAATGGACAATATATAAAATATAATAATGAAAATGTATTCAGGACCATCACTCACCAGGGAAATGTAAAAACATGAGATACTACTACATACCCACCAAAAGGCCAAAAATTAAAATGACTGAAATAGTCAAACAGTCACAGAAGACTCAACATAGCAGACTTCAGACTGCTAGCCTCTGAAAGGCCTGTTTGCAAAGTTGACCCTCTGTTGGCATCTAGAAACTTGGATTCTGACAGGGTCCCCACCATACTCAGAACTGATAAAAATGGCACAATGTGCCTAAATTATTTGTGCAAACAATATGGTTTATGCTGAACACCTGCTTTCCTTCCGGTAATCTGGAATTAAGGTACATGCTAGGTGAAGGGTGCCAATGTGACCAGCCCCCCAAGTAAAACCTCGGAGCACCGACCCTCTAAAAACACCCTCCAGTAAACAACATTTCACATGCAATCATAATTTATTGCTGGAGTGAGAATTAGGCATATCCTGTGTGACCAAACTAGGAGAGGACTCTTAGAAGCCTGTATGATATCTTCCAAACTTTGTCCTATGGGCCACTTCCTATTCCTGATTTTGCTTTGTATCCTTTTACTATAATAAATTATAGCTATGAGCACAACTATATGCTGAGTCTTATGAGTCCTCCTAGGAAATCATCAAACCTGGGACTGGTGACACACCAAATGTTAGGGATTATGTGGAATCAACAACAATTGTTATACACTGTTGGAGGGAATATAAACTATTCAACCACTCTGGGAGATCATGTGGCAGTATCTACTAAAACAAGAACATATTTCTACCATATGGCAAAAACCATCCTACTCTTAGAAATGTATCTAAAAGAAAATGAGTGCCTACATTCACCAAAAGACACTTATTTGGTTTTTTTTTTTTTTAAGATTTTATTTGTTTATATGACAGACAGAGATCACAAGTAGACAGAGAGGCAGGCAGAGAGAGAGAGAAGCAGGCTCCCTGCTGAACAGAGAGCCCGATGCGGGACTCGATCCCAGGACCCCGAGATCATGACCTGAGCCGAAGGCAGCGGCTTAACCCACTGAGCCACCCAGGCACCCAAGAATGTTCATGTATTTGTAATAGCTCAAACTATAAACAACTCAAATTCCATCAGCAGGTGAATGGATGAGCAAACTATGGCATGTTCACATAACAGAATACTATAAAGTAATAAAACACACACACAAATAACGACTCATGTGACAACATGGAAGAATCTCACACATGGTAGTTTTAAAAAGGCTCAATGCAAGAGTAAGAAATGCATGACTGCCTTTATAAACAAAAGAGTAAACAGAACATAATTGCATGTATGAGATTCAAAAACTGACAAAATTAACCTATGGTGATAAAGTCAGAAAAAAACTTACCTGGAGGGGAGTACTGGGTTATGCTATCCAATATACCAGGCTATTTAAATTTAAGTAAATTTAGTAAATTAAAAAAAAAATCAGTTCCTCAGTTGCATTAGCCACCCTTCAGCACTCAATGGCTACAAATGGGTAATAGCTATAGTACTGGATAGGACAGACAGAAAATGTCCATTTCTGTTTTCACAGAAACTTCTATTGATCAGTATTGTTCTAGGATGATGGGAATTTTCCACATCATGATCTGGATGGCAGCTTTTTCAAAAATGAAAAAGCTCACCAGCAGTAGCTCTAAGGTTTGTACACTTTATAAATAGTTTATAAATCAATAAATAAGCAAATGTCTTTTAAATGACAGGAGAAAACATGTACAACATATATAACAAAGAATCTATATCTAAAATATGAAGGACTAATATAAATAAGCAAGAACAGGTCAGCAACCTAAAGGAAAAATGACAGGGAAGTCAAAGAAAAAGATGGCCAATAAATGTACTAAATGATGCTTAAGTTCATAACAAATCAGAGAAAACTATCTAAAACATAGAGATACTACTCTTGTCCATTATACTGGTAAAAATTTACATGACTGGTAACATCAATTACTTATAAAAAATTAAGTAAAATATGAATATAAGTTCCATGAGTACAAGAACCTTACTGTCTACTGCTAAATCTCCAAGTTCTAGAATAGTGGT
This sequence comes from Mustela nigripes, assembly GCF_022355385.1. NCBI lineage: Eukaryota > Metazoa > Chordata > Mammalia > Carnivora > Mustelidae > Mustela > Mustela nigripes. Next base: position 94,694,270 of record NC_081559.1, read on the forward strand.
TGGCATATATTAGGCACTCAATATAGGTTTGGATGAGAAAGGAACTGAGAAAGGGAAGTTGAGTAAAGAATAGTATTCCCTCACTTCTATATGCACCAGTGACCAGAGTATTAAAAAGGCACAGCCTTTTTGAACAGGAATTTTGTAATTTGTGTATCTGCTTATCTAGCAAATCCTTTTCTTATCTTCTTCCTTAAGAAACATTCATATGTGGGAGTGCTTGGGTGGCTCAGCCAATTAAGCATTAGCCTTTGGCTCAGGTCATGATCCCAGAGTCCTTGGATCAAGGCCCATATCAGGCTCGCAGCTCAGCGGGGAGTCTGCTCTCCCTCTCATTCTCCCTCTGTGCACTCTCTCTTTCTCTCTCTCAAATAAATAAAGTCTTTATTTTTTTTAAAAGATTTTATTTATCCATTGGACAGACAGTAGTAGTAGACACAAGTAGGCAGAGAGGCAGGCAGAGAAAGAGGAAGGGAAGCAGGCTCCCCGCCGAGCTGAGAGCCCGATGCGGGGCTTGATCCCAGGACCTTGGGATCATGACCTGAGCCAAAGGCAGAGGCTTTAACCCACTGAGCCACCCAGGAGCCCCTAAATAAAATCTTTAAAGAAAAATTATTCCAGTGTGAACACACAATATGTGAAAAACTGCAAGAGTTTGTACTGTAGCACTATAATAGCAAAAACTAGCAAATAACAGCGTGCATTAAGAAGGGAATGGTTAAATAAACTATGTCTCTTCTTCCCCATGAAATATTATGCAGCAATTAAAAAGGAATAAACTAGACCTATATGTAATGACATGGAAAGATCTCCAAGACATACTAGGTTAAACAAAAAAATTGTACAACAATGCATACAATTAAAAACAAAAAAGAGGCGCCTGGGTGCCACAGTTGGTTAAGCTTCTGACTCTTGGTTTCAGCTCTGGTCATGATCTCAGGGTTTTAAGATTGAGCTGAGTGATGAGAGTCTGCTTTCTCCCTCTTCCTCTGCCCCTCCCCACTACTATCCTTCTCTCTCTAAAATAAATAAAATCTTAAAAAAACAAAGTCCAGACCAAAAAAATCCACAAACTATGTATCTTATGTATACACATATATATACATCAATATATAGCAATATATAGTAACAGATATAAGGAATTATAACCCAAACCAGTAACAATGGCTACTTCTAGAAATGTGAGCTACTAGTGAGTAGTGGCTTTTACTTTTTCTAGATTGAGTTATTCACAATAAAATGTATCCACATACTTATGTAAAAATAACCCAGTGGAACTACTGTTCTTGCTTAGGTGTTAAACTGTTGTTGTTCTACTTCCTAATGGTATAAAGTGGCTTCGAACTGTATTTTTGAACAGACAAAACTAATCAAAGAAATTAAAGGGTTTTTACTTTTGTTCCTTCTCTATTTGGGGGTTTTGTTTCTTAAACACCTCTGTATTTACTACTCATTTTAAGAAATAACATATCACCTTAACCATGATGAAGTACTATCTACTCTAACTTTAAAACACTTCTCAATTTCAGAAATGATAATACCTGAAAGCCCCAATAGTTTATTTAGATTTGAAATCTTAGATCTTTGAACATAGCTTATTTAAAGAATTGCTCCTACTCAAAGCAATCATTCCCTACTAGGATGAAGATAAAAACAACAAAATAAAAACAATTAAAACTTAAAGAGCCAATCCATATCCTACCTGGGTCACTGGAATATAGAGAGGTTCTCCATTATGTAGCAGTGTGAGCTTTCCATGCTGATATAGTCGTCCTTCTGGTTTTAAGCTTGTCATCTCCTTAGGCCCTCCTTTCTTAGCACTCTCTTGTCCGTTTCCCTTAAGTTCTTCAGTATCACTTAGGCATTCAAAAAATTCTTCTTCACTGTCACTCCAAGAATCCCAAGATTTTCCTACCTCTCCCTTTTCCTTATCCATATCTTTTAGATTATCTGGCCCCAGCTGGTCTCCAGCTTTTCTAGCATCCCCTGGATGCATATCTGAAGTATTTGTCTTTCTCCCCTCATCACGGGCCTTCTTTCTTTCAATACAACAATTTAACATCTTAAGAAAACAGAAATAACATTTAAATTAGTTAGGCAAAATAAAAATCTATCCACTTCCTCAATATTTAATTTGCCTTCTCCAACCCTTCCCTGGACCCTGTTGTGAATGACAGTGACTACAAGTAACCTACAGCAGCATGATGAGACTAGCCTATAATTCATTACTATATTTAGTATTAGAATAAACTCCAATAAATTAAGACCATTATTTAGACACTGTCATTGGGAAATCTTTACCTGTAGTTTCTGATGTAGTAAACAACATCTTAGATCTGGGGGTCCACTTGCTAATCTATCAAATAAAGCAGTGGGAAAAGTTTTAGTAAAATGGCTCCAAGTATGCGAATTTCTTATATGACTACAAATTTCAGCCATTTGATAGGAAATCAAAACTAGATTTCAATAGGTAGGATAACTAAGATGGGGCAAATAAGAATAAGAAATCAAAACTTATTTTATCCTCCTTGTACACCAACAGCAAATATATTTTTCAAAGCATAAAAGCAAAGTAGTAACAGCTCTCAAGTTAAGGGAAACTTAAAATGAACAAATGTCTCTAAATCCACCCCAGGGAGTAGCTAGTATACAGTATTTCACACCATACAAAACAGATTAGATTACATATTCAGTTCTCAATTATTACAGTGGGTTCTCAATATTAAAAAACATTCATTTTCACCTCTCTTTTGCCAAGAGGAGCCTCTAGTTCTAAACCACTAAATTCCCAAAAATTGGCGATGAGATAATCCAGCTAAGCAGAGACTGGCAAATGAAACAGAAGTAAATATTTTTCGCTCAATCACCAATTTATATTACTAACATCATAATTCTGCCTTAATATATGTAGATGAGCAGTAACTTATGAATTATTTAAATACATGGGAACTAAACTCTTCTACTGCATTAAGTGAAATGTCAACATAAATTCCTCCCAAAAATTACAGATAATATTGAGTATCTGAACTTACAAACTCTAAAATAGCTTTCTCTTCAACTACAATACGTTCACACACACACACACAAAAGAATTTATGTTCACTACAAAAGACTTAGAAAAATATATAAATGTATAAAGGACAAAAAGAAATATAATTTTACACCTGGGAAAAACTGTTAACATTTGGCTTTATTTCTTCCCCATTATGTTTCTATAAATATAGATCAGCAAAACTGAATGCACTTGGTATACAAAATACTATATTCTACTTTACTACAAATATTATGATCATTTTCTATGTTACTAGAGATTCTTGAAAACAACAACATGTAATGGAGCCATTAACTTTCCATTGTAGACATAAATCATGATTTACACCATTCTTTTATGTTTGTACTTAGGCTGCAATACCTTTTTTCCCCTATTATAAATTTGCTACAATGAACACCTTTGAGTATAAATCATGTCTAAAGTTTATTAACACTTTCTTAGGGTGGATTTCCTAGAAGAGGAAAATTAATGGGTCAAAAGACTAATTACACTAAACAAAAAACCTACATATAAAAAAGAAAATTGAAATTTTTACCCTGGAATCAGAAAATTGTTTTCCCATCTGAAACGCATTTCAAGAACAAATTCCTGCCAGAGGTGTGCCACTCCTTTTAATCCTCCATGGTAGAAATTGATCATACAAAGACACAAAGCCAATTTATATGTTAAACTGTCAGATGGTGCAGATTTGAACTGATTGTAGAGATTCTGGATTTAACAAAACAGAAACAAAGCAAAACTTTTTAACAACATATTTGCAGGGGCAGCTGGATGACTCAGTGGATTAAGCCTCTGCCTTCAGCTCAGATCATGATCTCAGGGTCCTGGGATCCAGCCCTGCATCGGGATCTCTGCTCAGCAGGGAGCCTGCTTCCCCCTCTCTCTCTGCCTGCCTCTCTGCCTACTTGTGATCTCTGCCTCTCTGTCAAATAAATAAATAAAATCTTAAAAAAAAAAATTTCCAGGTATAATCAAAAACTGTGTGGGGGGAGATATTAATACCAAAATTAACCTAGTCTACAAAACTACCTTTTATTAAAAGCTTTAATACATTACTATCTAAACTGTTCTTAAGGCAGTACCGTGTTTTCAAAATTTCTGCAAGGATCAAAAGACTGATGCTACAGTTTAGAAAAACTAAAGTCACAACTTTCAATTTCTTCTGTAGGAGCTTCAAGATGTATTCCAAATATGCTTTTGTAATTTTTTTTTAAAAGTTTTATTTATTTGGGAGAGAGAACACGAGAGAGAGCACATACATGTGTGAACATGAATGTGGAGGAAGGGGGAAAGAAGGAGAGGGAGAAGCAAACTCTCTGCTGAGCAGAACACAGGACGTGGGGCTCCTTCTCAGAACCCCCAGGATCATGACCTGAGCTGAAGGCAGATGCAACTGATCCACACAGGCACCCCTTAAAATCTTTTAATTATGAGTATACACTTATTATCAAAATCAGAAACATAAAATCAGAACTATATAAACTGAAAATATAAAGCCTCTGCTTTTCCTTATTTCATGAAATCTACTTCCCAAAGTAACGACTGAAAATAGTTTGATTTATCTCTATGCCTGTCTCTTAAACATCTCATTTCTCAATTTATTAAAGACCTAGATAAGGAACATGTGAAAATTTTGCTTCATTTTACACATTTTATTTCATTAGTGTTCCACTCACCGTCTGATTTTGAAATAGAGAAGAAACAATGGCAAAACATCAATTTGATAATTGTATAAAAAAGTCTAAAATGAGGGAAATCCTACAATCATACACAATATACTTATTTTTTCACTGTTTCCAGAAAAGTTTTTGCCACTCAAAATACATATGTATAGTCAATGTATCATAATTTGAGTGGAGGCCATGATCTCTACTCAAGCTTTCCTAAGGCTTTTTTTTAACTTTTTTTTTCCCCCAGATTTTATTTATTTATTTGACAGAGAGAGATCATAAGTAGGCAGAGAGTCAGGCAGAGAGAGAAGAAGGGAAGCATTCTCCCGCTGAGCAGAGAGCCCGATGCGGGGCTCAATCCCATGACCCTGGGATCATGACCCGAGCCAAAGGCAGAGGCTTTAACCCACTGAGCCACCCAGGTGTTCCTCCAAGGTGATTTTTAAAATAAAATTGATTCAGTAGGTAAAGTGGCCAATTCCTTTTTTTTATTTGAGAGAGGGAAAGAGAGAGAGAGAGAGAGAGTGCATGAGCAAGCGGAAGAGACAGGGGCAGAGGGAAAAGCAGACTCCCTGTTAAGCAGGGAGCCTGATGTGGAGCTCGATCTCAGGACCTTGGGATCAAGACCTGAGACAAAGGCAGATGCTTAACCAACTGAGCCACCCAGGCACCCCAAAGTAGCCAACTCTTCATTTTCACTGAGGTCATGACCTCAGGACCCTGGGATGGAGCTCTGCATTGGGCTCTGTGCTCAGCAGAGAGTCTGCTTGAAGATTCTCTCTCCCTCTGCCCTCTATGCCGTCACCTGGTCATATGAGTATGCTCTCTCTCTCTCAAATAAATAAATAAATAAATATTTTTAAAAATTAAATTAAATTAAAAAATAAAAAGTCCTTATGCTACTAAACTAGCAATATAGTAACCCCTTAGAAATTCAATGCATTTTAAATATTTTAATATTGAACTCCAACTTACATAATCTTCACTCCCTGATATAGGATTATTGTTGTCTGTGGAAGAACTTCCATCTAAAGGTTTCTCAGAAGCAGCATCAGGGAATAAGAACTTAGGGAGAAAAAAAAATAACCACATTTGAACCAAAGTTCCTACTTTGTTAATATTCATAATCCATATAAACACCATTTTATTTTTTCATGGTTTTGCTATTAAAACAATGGCAATGTGCTTATAATAGTGGCCAGTGGGTTCTACACTTTATCAAATATTTTGCGTTTCTTTGGAAATATGGAGTTTCAGTGATAAGCCAATTTTAGAAATCAGAGATTTTTCTTAAAACCACCTGGTTTTGTAGACTAAACAAAGCAAAACCAAAATCTCTTCACTACTATCCATGGTCATTAAATTTCTGAAAAAATATTACACAAAACCTAAGAGAACAATTTTAAATATGCATATATCCCTGAGGCTCTATGAAGTTATATAGTTCATTATATTAAGAATATGATATGTAAGACCAAAACTTAATGAGATACCCCTAGAAAGTGGAAAGTAGTCTAAACCTGTAATGACCAGTTCATCTTTTCCACGTGGTTCCTGTTTATGTGTGTGTAAAAATGAAAAAAAAAAAATTCAGTGTCTATAATAATTAGAATAAAATCTCTAAGGATATATTTTTAAGAAGGAGCCTTCCCAGGATGGTTGGGTGGCTCAGTCAGGTAAGCAGCTGACTCTTGGTCTTGATCTCAGGGTTGTGGGTTCAGGCCCTGCATTTGGCTTCCCAGCATGAAATCTCCTTTTAAAAAAAAAAAAAAAGAAGGGGCCTTCTCTGCAGAAATTTATTTCCAGTCCTTTTATCACTGTTCTTCCCAAGTGTTTTGTTGTACTGCTGACTTGTGATTCCTTCTACTACACATACTATGCCACATATTACAGGAGACTTTTTTAAATTTAGAGGAACTACTCTGTACCAACCCCCACTACTAGGTACACTTACAATTAATATCCTAATCTAAAACCACTGTGTAAGGTAAATATTACTGCCCATTTCTTACAAATATACAAGCTTAAAATCTGGTTAGGGGTCTTATTCAGTTAATGACTGGGATGACATTAACATCAAGTTTCGAAGCCCAATATTTTTTTCATTGCACTACTAAAAGGTTGTTTCCAAGACTGTCTTAATGCACAAATTGCAGAAATATGATTATACCTACAATTACAGTAAGAATAGCCATCATTTACCAGAGGCCTATTATGTACCAGGCAGTTTAATAGATGGTCCTTTCATCCTCCAAACGATCTAACAGGGTTTTATTAGTTTCATGTATAGATGACAAAACTGAAATTAAATGACCTACTCAAAATGGTACAGTAAGTCAGGATTAACCATGGTGTGTGTGGTTCCCAGGCTGGGCCTATTCCACCACTCTATACCTAGGAGACACCTTAGCTCTTTCTAGTACTTATCATAAAGCTTTCCCCAGACTTTTGTGAAATGAAGCTTTCAAAAATCTAGTTCTGATGTTGACCTTATGCTTAAAATAATATTAAACTGCAAGATGAACCCCAGCGTTTCAGCACTGTTCCTCTGTTTCTAAAACCTTCTCTTCATAATGCAACTCAAGTGTCCTTCTTTATGACACCTTTACGATCTAATTCCCACTGCCCAGACAGAGACAGACACATCCTCTGCTGTGTTCTTACAGCCATTTTGCCAGACTACTCCCATGCAACATGGTATTGTTAACTATGGTTTACTTTCCTTCTTCCTATTAAACTAGTGGGAATTTTCTAAATGTGGAGACTTTGTTTTACTCATTTTATATTTCCAATCCAGTGCCTGCCACATAGAAGGGACCAGACAGATAATGAATAAATGAGTATGCATACAGATATAGAAAGATACTACATTTAGTTACCAAGAGAATCGTATTGAGGACATCATTATTCAGTGGTGACTCTTCTACACCTCTGTGTTTTCGTATTTTCTTCTTTGCAGTGTGTACCATATTTGAAACTGATAATTTATGAATTGGAACTGGTGCTGGCTCTGTCAACTTTGACAAAGCATGAGTTATATCAGCAATTTCTATAAAAAGAATAGAAATGAAGAGAAATTGTATCACAATCTTAGCAAGTTAAAATGATGAGTAAACTGTTGATTGTATAAAATATTTTAGTTACTCTTTTCACTGAATTATATGGCCTCAGAATTATAAAATTGTAAGACACATATTCAGCTTTATATGCATCCATAATGACAAAGGTATAACACAAATTATTTCTCTCTAGAAGTTTAAAAATAAACCTCTAAAACCCTGCTTTTCAAAATACCTTACATTTTTGGTAGAAAGCCCTTATTAAATGTGCATAATTTTTAAGCTCAGAGTATAGCCTGGAGAGAAATGGTAGCACTCTAGTCCATCAAAACTTGTTTTTCGGGCGCCTGGGTAGCTCAGTGGGTTAGGCCGCTGCCTTCGGCTCGGGTCATGATCTCAGGGTCCTAGGATCGAGTCCCACATTGGGCTCTCTGCTCAGTAGGGGCCTGCTTCCCTATCTCTCTCTCTCTCTGCCTGCTTGTCCATCTACTTGTAATTTCTCTCTGTCAAATTAATAAATAAAATCTTTAAAAAAAAACAAAACAAAACTTGTTTTTACAACTTAATTCAAATGTGAAAATAGATGAAAAGTTACCAGAAAAATGCCTAAGAAAAAGGGTTAGATGTTTGAAAATAACTTAAAAAAATAAAAAAAGAAAGAAAGAAAACAGGTCACCTCTCCCTTCTTCCTCAAATGTGGATCGTCCAAGAATCTCATCAGTTGACTCCTTTCGACGACAAATTTTAAAGAATTCAGTGACAAAATCACCTACAGAAAAAATATTACTCATTTTTGACACTTAACTAAAAGAAATCAGAACTACAAATTAAAATACATGTCTTTTCACAAAAGCTTTAAGTAAGATATGGTAGAAAAAGAAACCATTCAGTTTCTCCACCCAAGACAAAAATTAATCCTATTCCAAAAGTAACCTGTTCTTCCCTTCTCTCCATGTCCCAGGATATCAAAAAAGTTTTTCCTTAGAATTCCTTCTAGAATGAAAGGAAAAGCAATAGTACCTAGTAAGAGTAAGCACTTACTATGTGCCTGAAGAAGACAAATAATTATCTGTTCTCAATGAGTTGTAGAAGTAAAAAGAATATTACTATATGCACATATTATCACCTTAACTGCCACCCTTCTAGAATTCTGAGTCCATTAAAAAAAATTAAAAAGAAATTCTCGTCCTTTCACGAAGATGGTGCCAAAGGCCAAGAAGAAAGCCCTTGCTCTTCCCAAAGAAGCCAAAGTAAAAGCTTTGAAGGCCAAGAAAGCAGTGCTGAAAGGCGTCCACAGTCACAAAAAAAAGGATCCACAAGTTATGTACGTTCCAACGATCCAAGACACTGCATCTCCAAAGGCAGCCCAAATATCCTCAGAAGAGTGACCTCAGGAGAAACAAGCTGGTTCACTATGCCATCATCAAGGTCCCCCTAACTACTGAGTCAGCCATGAAGAAACTAGAAGACAACAACACACTTGTAGTCATTGTGGATGTCAAGGCCAATAGGCACCAAATCAAAAAGGCTGTGAAGAAACTCTATGACACTGATATGGGCAAGGTCAACACCTTGATTAAGCCTGATGGAGAGAAGGCGTATGTGTGACTGGCTCCTGACTATGATTGCTTTGGATGTTGCCAACAACACTGGGATCATCTAACCTGAGTCCAGCTGGCTAAGTCTAATTTTTTTTGGCCACAAAAAAAAGAGAGACAGAGAGACACATGAGAGAGAAAGAGAGAGTGAGAAAGAAATTCTGAAGATATGTTTCTAGAGGATTAAGAAATCATGTAGCATAGTTATTTCAGTTTCAGCTGCATGTTAATCATACACTTCACTTCCTTTCATGTTAATGGTATACTTCCTAATCATTATTATAAGGGGGAAAGGTTGGCTATCTTCTGAAGAGTTGCAATGAGACATTTGTACAAAGAAATTAAAATTTAATAGGAACTGTCAGTTGCAAAACTATTAGACAATACAAGATCGGAAGTATATCTTAAGTTTTAGAATTCACCAACCAGTTCTGAACAAATCTAGAACACTTTCTGAACCTCTTCAGAAAATAAGATAATCTTATAATTCAATCATATAGTTTATATCATATAAACTATATGATTCTAGTTAATTATTTATGACTATATAATCCTTTAATCTCATCATATAAACATATCAAAGAGATAGGGTGGGATCATGGGACAAAATATTAAAATGAGAATACTTTAAATTCTAAGGTCCTCTGCAATTATCACAGAAGTCAGTGGATGAGAAATAATACGGAACTAGGAAACAATTTAGTAAATAAATTTAATAACTTAATAATCCAATGATTTAACAAGAGAAACTATTTGCTGAGCATTTACTATACAAAAGGCACTGTATTAAATGTGATACACAAAGACACACATAATTTTATTTGATCCTCTCAATAACTCTATGCATATACTGTTATCTCTATTGTACTGAGACCTGAAGAAAGTAATGAAACTTGTTCAAACTGGCAGACCTAGGATTTAGAATAAGGTCTAACCAATTCTTAAACTCTTGATATTAACCCTCCACTGTCTCCCTAAAAAATACCCCAAGACAAACTCACCAATGGCAGGAATTTTACCTTATACATCTTTGTATTCACCATTATGTAGTTAGCAAAAATGGCAAGTGCTAATTAGCATTTAATGAATAGCATATGATGAATTTTAAAGAACCCAAGAAAATAATACTTTAGAGAAATGCATCATTACTGCATTAATAAATATTTAGTAACTCCATTAGTTGGATGGTAATATATCAGGTTATATGGAGTGAAGGTGGCTTATATGAAAACAGAAATGAACTATCTTCGCATGTACTAAATATGAGAGAAAAAGATGGAAAGACTCATTGAGGAGATGAGTTCAAAAGACTTCATGAAAGACACACATCTACAAAAATAATAAAAGAAAGAAATGCCAGACATGGGATATAATAACATTAACTCGAAGGCAAATCAACATTTTTTGTTATTTCTATTTATAGTATTTCACTTGATCCTCTACACCTCTTTCCCTCTATCAGTAAATGGGTTTCCAGATATGGTACAACTCTATGGAAGGGCTCTAATTAGACTGTCAAAATCAGTGTTCTTCCCTTCATATACCACAGCTCCAGAGGATGGCAAAAGGCACAAAGTGCTACACTAACAAGAATGGAAGATGCAAACTGCCACAAGAAGAAAAAAAGGGAGTGACGTAAAAGCCTTAGAAGAATAAAACTTAGATCATGAGAAAATATGTGGGAATTCTGAGCTGTAGACTGCTTAAAACTAAAAGACAAGAAAGAAATCCTGCTAGTGCTATTCAAGACTTAGGATTCACTGCTGTTGGCAAAGTTTTCTTTTTTAGTGATATTTACCAAGAAGATCACAAAAGTAAAAAAAAAAAAAAAAAAAAAAAAGTACCCTTTGATAGGTGAAATAAAGTATAAAGAATACATTCAGTCTTCCTAATTTGGAAGATGGGTAGACTGGTGGGGAAGGAACATAATTTCAGGAAAGGACCATAAGCATGTCTTACCCAGCAAACACTGAGGATTCTCAGCTTTTCGAACTCTAACAGACCAATGGGGAGCCTGAATAGGATCCAAATCACTAAAATACAAAACAAATATAAGATCCTAATTATGACAACGTACAACTCATTAATTTATCAAAATTCAGTCTAATTAATTATATAAAAGGACAAGCAATCCATCTTGCCTCCCTTAAACTTACTGTTATTCAGATGATCAGGCTACTTGGATAAGTTTTAAAAAACCCAGAATCTTAAGAAAACAAAAGGTCTTTTGTTTTCGAATTACTTATTCTTGAAAGCCCAGGTAAAACCATGTATATTAAAAACAACAACAACAAAACAACCAGGTGGGTAGTCTAGTGGGCCATAGGCTTTCCTTGTGCCTCCTGCTGATAACTCTGAACCGTCTCTCATACCCAGATTTTCCTCCTTGACCTGCTACTATCTCTGATGGCCTCACCTCCATCTCCCCATTCTGTAGCTTCCAATCAGTCCTGCTTTCATACTGTATGCCAGCCTGAGTTTGATTTTTTTTTCCAATATAAATACCCTACGAAAACCGATGTCACTTTTATCTTTCCTGTTAGCAGAGTTTAGTGAGAGTAAAAGGGAATGCTTTTATTCTCTGCTTATTTTCCCCATCTTTACTAAAAGAAAAAAAAATCTTCAGGAAACCTCTTGAGAGGTACATGTTTTTCTTAGAGATACAAAAGATGCAGAAAAATCTGAGCATTTTGTTCTCCCATGAAGCAAGAAGAGAGACTTAATTGTTTTAAAACAAATAGTCGGTATAATGGATAAATCAAAGTTTATAGTTTATAAAAAGTTTATAAAAAAACACAAAAAGAAAAACCACAATCAAAACAAAACAGAGGGGTGCCTGGGTGGCTCAGTGGATTAAAGCTTCTGCTTTCGGCTCAGGTCATGATTCCAGGGTCCTGGGATTGAGCCCCACATCAGGCTCTCTGCTCAGCAGGGAGCCTGCTTCCCCTCTCTGTCTGCTTGTGATCTCTGACAAATAAATAAATAAAATCTTAAAAAAAAAACCAGAATAATCAAAACCCACATATAAAAATTTTCTGAACAGGCAACACTGATAATCTAATAAAACAATTAAGTTTAGAAAACAGTAAAAAAGAAATGAGAAGAAAGCATGCACAATGATCTTAATCAGTTTTTTATAGCACTAACAGTAAAAACAGAGACTACTAAAATTTGTACAAGATCAAATATGCCCTATTTTCTCAATTAAATAGGTTACACATCAACTTAATGGATTATGCAGCAATTTTAAAAATAGTAACACAGATCTTTATTAGCATACACAATATGTAAAGATACATACCCAATAAAACAAATCAATAAATTTAAATTTTAAAAAGATGTGTTCCCAGGGGCGCCTGCATGGCTCAGTGGGTTAAGCCTCTGCCTTTGGCTCAGGTCATGATCCCAGGGTCGTGGGATTGAGCCCCACATTGGGCTCTCTACTCAGCAGGGAGCCTGCTTCCTCCTCTCACTGCCTGCCTCTCTGCCTACTTGTGATCTCTATCTGTCAAATAAATAAATAAAATCTTAAAAAAAAAAATGTGTTCCCATACAAAATACCGAATCATTACGTTGTCCATGTGAAACTAATATAATGTTACATGCCTACTACATCTCAATGAAAAAAAAGTATACATCCCAAAATGCTAACTGGCCATTTCTTAAGTAATAGGATTGCATGCAGTCCTTATCTCCTTCTTTGTATCTGTCTAAATTATCTGATTAAGAAAGCTCATGTTACTTTTATCAACAAATACAACCCATTTATTTTCTGATTAAGAATGCTCATATTACTTTTATCATCAACAAATACAACCCACTTATTTTAATTACAACAAAAAAAGTGTCTTACTTCTCACTGTTCTGCATCATGTGTGATAAGGTACTAAAATTGTGTTCCTCTTTCTCCACATTCTTCCTAGATATTGTTTGCTATAATTTTTTAGTTGTTTCCATTGCACAAGAGTATATGACTGGGATGTTTCAGTATTTATGACATTTAAAGTTCAAATATTACTCCTACATATTCTAATGACCATTACCTCTTCAAAATATTTTACCAAATGCTTCTAACTAGCTAAGAAAAGTTCAACAGAATTAAGCACTGTATCCCTGCTTAAAGATACCTTTGCTAAAACAAAGTAAGACTGAGATTGTTCAGGGTAGGAGGGATGGTTCAATAGGTGATGGCAATTAAGGAGTGCACTTGTGATAAGCACAGGTTCATGTATGGAAGTGTGGAATTACTATGTTGTATACTTAAAACTAATAGAACACTGTATGTTAATTAATTGGAATTAAAACAAAACTTAAAAAATGAGAAACTGTACATTATCCCTGAACTAAAGATCACATTCCCAGGGTCAACAGCTTAAAATACATCTCTAATACATGTCTAATCAGCCTAAGAAGTGACCTCTAAAAATAAAAAATCAACCAACCTCATTAGAAACTGACAGAAAAAGGGAAAGTTGCTAACCCAAACTTGGTGATTAATTTATTCTACTGAAATGTTTGAATCTCAGTATACTCTTCTTAACATACTTACGAATAAACATCATTATCCACAATGATACCTTCAGTCAGGTGAGGCCATGTAGTTGCTAAATGGAGTTCACTAAAACAAATAAAACATAAAATAGATCCAAAAGTTTTAATAGTATATGTATATCCTCTGACTCAGCAATTCTACTTCTAGAAATGTGTTCTAATACCAGAAATGTACATACAAGTATGTTAAAAGTAGTGCTATTTATAATGCAGTAAAACAGGAGACGACTAGTTTATTAGCAAACAGCAGCACACCCATATGAAGCTAATGCCTTGCAGACATTAAAAACACATACTATACATAATAGCCCAAAAGTGTAAATAACCCCAATATCTATCAGCTGATCAATGGAGAAATAAAATGTGGTATTATCCATATAATGGCATATTCCATGCCAACTGAAAGTAATGAAATACTGACCATGCTACAATAGAGACGAACCTGAAAAACATTCTGCTAAGTAAAAGAAGTCGGATATAAAAGGCCACATACTGCATAACACAATTCATATGCAATGTCCAGAACAGGCAAATCATAAGGAAAGAAGGTAGATTAGTATTTGCCTAGAGCTGGATGGCCTAGGCAAGATCCTAGGGAGATCAGCGAGATGACAGCTAAGAGGTGAAGGGTTTCTGTTTGGGATGATGAAAGTGTTGTGGAATTAGAAAAGGATGATGATAGCTCAACTTTGGAAACACCAAAACCACTGAAGTGTATACTTTACATGGTGAATATGGTACATGAATTATATCTCAATTTTGAAAAAAAATATGTTATAGATCAGAGGTTAATAAACATTTTCTATGAACAAACACAGAGCAAATATTCTAGGCTTCTGGGACCGGTAGTCTCTGTTACATTCTTGGTTTTTTCTTCTAAACCCCCCAAAATGTAAAAGCGATACAGAAATAAGCTAGTGGCCAGATTTGGTCCACAGGTCATAGTTCTCTGACTTTTTAATATAGATAAATTTTAAGTTCCAAAAAGTTTGCATATAAAATAAAGAAAACAAGCCACTAAACATATAGAGGATGACATACATTTATAAAATATACAAACATATCGAGGGAAGAGTTATCATAGCAGACCTGATACTTAAAAAAGGACAACCTACAAGGTTCACCTTTGGATTGCCTTCTGGGAACTTAGATTTCGGGGGGGTTCCTATCATTGATTGATAAGAGTAGCTCACTGTGCCTCCAACTACTGGTGCAAACAATATGGTTTATGCTGAACACCTGCCTTCCTTCTGGTACATGGAGAGAGTGCCTAAGTCACCAGCCTCAGATAAACACACCACACACTGAGCCTCTAATGAGTTTCCCTGGTAGAAAGCCTTTCATACATGTTGTCAAAATTCACTGCTGTGAGAATTAAGTGGTCCTGAGCAACTACACTGGGAAAGGAAGCTGGTCCTTGGTTGGCTCAGGACCTCACCCTACGTGCATTTTCCCTTTGCTGATTTTTACATTATATCCTTTCAATGTAGTCACTATAGCCATGAGCACAATTAAATGCTGTGAGTCCTCCTAGCAAATCACTGAACTCAAGAGTCTTGCAGACAGCAAGCTGTCATCAGTGACTATCTATGCATAGTGGGATTATCAATTTAGTGAGGGTTTTATTTTTCCCCTGTTGAGATTTTGAACCCACTGCTTGGAGAGTAAAGTTTGGAGAATAAAGAAGCCAAAAGAACCAATTACTTATTTCTCTGATCTTCAGTGGTGCTCAACTGACTGGCAACTCCAGTCTGGACTCCACATTTTAGAATTCACTGTAATAACAGGGCCAGAATTTATAACAATATAGTATAACCTTGGTTAATAACTGGACAACTAAAAAATAATAATAATAACTGGACAATTAGCCACCATTGACTCAAGCCTATTTTCTGAGCTGGATCCTACAAGGGTCCCGATTAAACCTCTCTGTGTTACCAAGTACCTCTTCAGTAAGAGGATTTTTTGCCTGAATTAGTCACAGTTGACTACTATAGTTTACAACTAAGAAACATGACTAGCAAATATATGATTTTTGCCTCTTTTCACGTTTTCTAAATTTCCCTTACTTAGCATAAATTTATTACTTTCATAATAAAACAAATTTTTAAGGTAAAAAAATGACTAGACAATACGTGATACTAAAGGACATAAATGATTACAAGTTTAAAACTCTAAGCTCTGAAATAATTTAGGTATTAACCTCAGATTTAGTTCCTAAACTTTTAGGACTATGTTCTCTCCTCACCTTCTAACAACAGAACAACTTCTTTGACAAGGAGAGGACACTGAAAAATGCCTCATTTCCTGTTCTACCATCAAAGATTCCTTTTCAAAAGCACTGTGCATGCCCACAGCATTTGCTAACCACCATGTGATTTAAATGGTCTACCAAATATACCATCTCACCCCCAAATTATTTTTGTACTCTTCTTCGATCATCTTTTTCTCTTGCTGATTCCTCACTGCAATTTAAAATTAAGAAATATTTAGTTACTAATTCCTTCACATTTCTATTACTTGGTCAATTTTATTCTCTCTCCCTAAAATTTTCTCTAAGCAGGATCGAATGAATGAACCAGCTGGAGGGCCACAAATACACCATTTCTCCCTTATTTACTATGCCATGATGGCCACCTTCTTTATCCTCTGATAAACTCGCCAAACTCTTCCCTGCAATTACACAGGCTCTTCATTCCACCTGCAAAGGTAATTCTCTCTCTTTCTGCCTGGCTAAATCCTCCCTAACTGAGACACTTCCTTTCAGAACACTTTCCTGATGGTATCACAATCCAAATTAGTTTCTCATTTTAATGTTATTATAACCTGTACATTTCCTTCAAAGTACCCACAGCTTGTAACTGTACACTTATTTAGATGATTGTTTTGTCCATTTCCTTCAATCAGACTATAAATGCAAAGAAGCCAGAAAAATGTTTTATTTACTTCTATATCTTCCTAATTCATCATAGTGTCTACCACATATAATAAATATTACAAAAGATACTTATTTTATCTTTTCCTTGAGTGATTTTAAGTTTAAAGTATTTTTAAATTTTATTTTCTTTTTTACAGTGTTCCAAGATTCATTGTTTATGCACCACACCCAGTGCTCCATGCAATACATACCCTACTTAATACCCACCACCAGGCTCTCCCATCCCCACACCCCGCTCCCTTCCAAAACTCTGTTTGATTCTCAGAGTCCACAGTCTCTCATGGTTCGTCTCACACCTCTATGTAAGAGTATTAAGAATGTATGTATGCCCTTTGTGGACGTGATTAATCTCCCCACAACAACATGCCACTGGCATAGAACCTCCTTCATTCGTTCCTGGAAGAGAAAATTCAGAAGCACAAGAAGTGGTGCCTGGTGCAGAGCTCAAATTCCTACTTCATGAACATGAAGTGCCCACGAGCCTACAAAAACCACCAAGATCTTTAGCCAAGCACAGTTTTGTGCATTGGCTGCTGCTTGTCCTTTGCCAACCTTCAGGAGGAAAAGCAAGGCTTACAGAGGATGCTTCTTCAGACAGAATCAGCACTAAAAGCACCCTGAATCAAGATGAGTGGGAAACCAGACCAATAATCACATTTTTGATACCAAGAAAGAAAGGAAGGAAGGAAGGAAGAGAAAAAAAAGAAGGTATGGATGTGTGTGTATATATTTTTTAATTAACCAAACAGTTTAAACAAATAAGACAGTTTCTGAACCAGGACTATTTATACTTTCCAAATATTTTGCTCTCAGTGATTAAATTTTCCAAGTCTTACATTTTCTTATAAAGCAAAATTTTCTTCAAGTTCAGTAGCTCTTCTAGAAAAGCAGTTGGGTAACCTAAGATGTTTGACTTATGCCTTAATTTGTACATTTGGAAAAAATGGTCAGGAAAGATGTAAACATTTGTTAATTCTCCATTTTGAATACATTAAAGTTTGTTATATATGACATTCTCTGTGCTTTTCAATTTATAAAATGTTTCCCAAAAAGCAGGCCAAGAATCACTTCTATAAAGAATAATCAGTAAGTGGTATATACATATTTTATGTATTATTTAAAAGTGTCTTTTATTTCTAAATTACAGAGGAAAAACAACAAATGGACAGATTGTTAGGTGTAGGTCTGCTTCTGGTATTATACTCATTCCAGAAGGCTACAAAGCACAGTAAAATCAGTATTAATAGAATTTAAAAAGTCAGTCCTTGGGCGCCTTAGTGGCTCAGTTAAGCATCTACCTTTGGCTCATGATTTCAGAGTCCTGGGATGGAGCCCCATATCGGGCTCCCTGATCAGGAAGGAGTCTGCTTCTCCCTCTGCCCCTCCTCTCTGCCACTGCACATGTGCTCTCTCTCTCAAATAAATAAAATCTTAAAAAAAAAAAAAAGTCCCATAATTCAAATGATAGATTGAAATTCCCACCTTATAGGATCTTCACAGGCACCAAATGGTAACTTGCCAAACTCCAAGCCTCCAACTTCTCCTCCTACAAGGGCATCTATATCTAAACAAAAGAAGTAATTTTCCATTACTCAGCAAAAAATGAAGAAATAAGAATTTAATTTAGTTAGGTTAGCTCTTTGAGAAAGCATAGATTTACACGTGCCTCTATCAAGAGAATACACAGAAAGTTAGAGAGCAAACAGTCTTTAACTAGACTGCTTGTAATACAAGCATTTACAATAAACAGAATGTTATAATAAAAGAACAATTAATTCCTATTTGTACAGTGTTTCATTCAAGCCAAGCATTCTATATTTTACCCTTTTTAAATACTCCTTAAGTAATGCTTAAGAGAATATTAATCATGTAATTTTTTTGCATTTTCTAAGAATGTGATTAATATAATCTAAAAGAAAGATTATTCGAGTATTAAAAAATTCAATCACCAACCTACATTCATCAGTTTTGCTGTCAATAATTTTTGAATAGCAAATTAGTTATCATTAATAAATTTTTATTTCAGTTGGTAATACACAGAAATATTTAAAGTTCTACAAAGAATTTCCCTTCTGTTATGAATAATATCTGAGATTAGAAGAGAATGTAGCAGGTAAATCACTCCCCTTAGCTCCTCCCCTCTTAGCTCCACCCCCTCTTAAAGAATTAATAAACACTTCTAAAAGACATCAAAAAGATTTATTTCTCTTTGAAATAATTCAGATGGTTGCTTTTCATTATTTGCACTATAATGGGAATTCTACAAATTAAAGTCTATTGTTAAGTTATGAATATTCCCCAGATTTGCTAAATCATGTCTGACAATTATCTACAACCTAACTAAATTAAAATTAGTCATTAAATATGTCTCAATTACTTGATTCAGTAAATTTTCTCAAGTCAATATCATTCTACTTTTCCAACTAAAGAATCCTTATAATAGTAAAAATTGCAATGACTAGCTTTATCATAAGATGTGAATTTTTAAGAGCTTCAAAATGTGTAAAAAGCGTATTTTATAAATAAGCTAAAAATTATTACTAGACCATAACTGTGCAAAAGTTTTCATTCAATTAAAAGTTCCAAAGTGGGGCATAAGAGTGGCTCAGTCAGGCATCCGACTCTTGATTTTAGCTCAGGTCATGATCTCAGGGTTGTGAGACTGAGCCCCATGGCAAGCTCCACGCTGGGAACGGAGCCTGCTTAAGATGCTTTCTCCCCTTCTGACCCTCCATTCTCTTTCTCTCTTTTCTCTCTCTCTCCCTCTCAAACAAACAAACAAAATAAAACACCACACCCCCACAAAGTTCAGAAGCAACAGTGTGGAATGAAAGTATCATGGGATTTGGAGTTTGACCAGTGTTTGAAAGCAAACTTTATCATGTGATGATGATGTAACCCTGGGCCAGTTACCTATGTTCTCTAAGACACATATATTCTCTAAGAAACATTAACACCTGTCTCACAGATAAGTGATAATTACATGAAAAAATATATAAAATGCCAAGCACAGTGTGTGTCCCATATTACATGTTCAAATCCCTTTCTTTCCTTTATAGGAGAAAATAGTAAAAATCTATAGTCTTCAAATCAGTGAAGAAGATGATTAATATCTTGTTCACCTTTTAAAAAGAATTGGAAAGAGGCCTTACTGGCAATCAAAATTATAATGCTAACATTCTGGCTCTTGGGCTTCCTCTTAGATCACTATAGACTGTATCATGCTGGGACATATTTTAAATTGACTAATAAGGGATGCCTGGGTGGCTCAGTTGGTTGGACGACTGCCTTCGGCTCAGGTCATGATCCTGGAGTCCCGAGATCGAATCCCACATCGGGCTCCCAGCTCCATGGGGAGTCTGCTTCTCCCTCTGACCTTCTCCTCGCTCATGCTCTCTCTCACTGTCTCTCTCTCTCAAATAAATAAATAAAATCTTAAAAAAAAAAAGTATTAAATTGACTAATAAGGGAGTAGTCTTTGAAAAAAGAAAAGGAGAGCAGGAATTGAAACTTTCACTGAGAAGCTGGTTAAAATTATCTAGAGGACACTGTCTGGAAACTAAAATTACCAAAATGAACATTTGAGTCTTTCTTCTACTTTAATTCTCAGCTTAGCTTTTATTTCCCTTTGCTATACTTTAGTTGTAGTTCTTGTATTGTACATTAGAATTTCAAATTATTCTGTGGTACATAAATAAAATACTGACAGCATATATAACTACCAAAGGCTAAGGATGTACTACATTAATTCTAATATCATTCCAAAACTACCAATTTTCCATCCTATAAATAACCAACTACTTGGAACAAAAACAGTAAAGAATATTGTTTTATTCTGATTTATTTTTCTCTGAGGGAGATAGAGTGAAAAATGTTTTCAGGCTAGTAAAATCTGTGTAATTATTTATAAGTTTGTATTACATTTCTTATTAGATATACTTAAATATAATTATACTTCTATGTGAGAGAAACACCCAGGAACCAAACCCTCACTTAATTAGGCTTACATTTCTTATTAGATATACTTAAATATAATTATACTTCTATGTGAGAGAAACACCCAGGAACCAAACCCTCACTTAATTAGGCTATATGTTCATAAAGTGAACTTTTCTACAATTTAGGTAATGTCTTGTTTACACCAACAGTCCAAACATCAGCCCATTATAGGCTAATAATTAATGATTACTGAATGAATCCGCATATTAGTATATATCGCTTTATGGCTAAGCAGGTAAATTGATTTTAATCACATCAAAAGCAAGTTAAAGTAAAATATTCTAGAGCTCTACCCATCATAAGTATATGTGTATATACAAATTTTTTCTCTCTTTTCTGCTTTCCTTATTTAGCACTCTTCTTCAATCTCTACTTTCCATAAGATTCTCAGCTTATGAGGGTGGCTTCTGTTATTACAGTCTAAAAACAGACATTTTAATCATTCACTACATACTAATTTGCAGCACATGATGTTCCACAGCAGGGGAATGCTTTATAAATAATGTTAGCTTTCAAAGACAGATTGTCACATATAGAGTAATGCTGTCTCTGGAACAAACTTCAGAGCTTTTTTCAAGAGAAAAAAAAATGATAAAGGCAATGAAATCAGCAATACTGCATTCAGAATGAATCACAACCATTTCAAATTTAAAATACTTGAAACACACTGGTAAATAAGTTTAGTTTCTGAATATATTTTCTTTTCCATTTATATTCAGTAAGTTAAATATACTCTTAAATTATCTCACCTGGAGGTTGCTGAGGCCAAAAATACTGCTGCCAATCCTGAAGTACATACGTAAAGCGAATAGCAATACTAACTGGAGGCAAAGGAGTTAAAGGACATCCCTAGGAAATAAATGCAAAGACAATATCATATAGCTTTAAAAAAAAAAAAGTGTTGCAAAAATAATGCCAGAGAGAATATGAAGCCGTTTAAATTACTAACTGGAGGACGGCATATGTGAGTCAGGGGTTAAGCCTCTTGACTCTTGATTTCAGCTCAGAACATGATCTCAGGATCCTGAGATTGAGCCCCTTGTGTCTCGGGCCCAGCTCTGCATTAAGCCCATGTCACATCCCCGGGTTCCCCACTTAGCATGGAGGCTGCCTGTCCCTCTCTCTCTCCCCTTCTGTCCCTCCCCAAGCTCATGCTCACTAGCACTCTTGCTCTCACTCCAAAATAAATAAATCTTTTTCAAAACAAATAAATAAATAAACTGCTACCTGGAAACAAAATAAATACTCCTTCAAAATATATTTAACAATTTCGGGGCGCCTGGGTGGCTCAGTGGGTTAAGCCACTGCCTTCGGCTCAGGTCATGATCCCAGGGTCCTGGGATCGAGTCCCGCATCGGGCTCTCTGCTCGGCAGGGAGCCTGCTTCCCTCTCTCTCTCTCTCTGCCTGCCTCTCTGTCTACTGTGATCTCTCTCTGTCAAATAAATAAATAAAATCTTTAAAAATATATATATATATATTTAACAATTTCAATTATACAAATATAATTTCCTTCTGATATGAGGAATTTGAGAGGCAGGGGAGGGGGCCGTGGGGGACAGGAAGGGAAAAAATGAAACGAGATGGGACTGGGAGGGAGACAAACCATAAGACACTCTTAATCTCATGAAACAAACTGAGGGTTGCTGGAGGGTTGCAGGATAGGGATAGGGTAGCTGGGTTATAAACACTGGGGAGGGTGTGTGCTATGGAGCCGAATATGGAGCTAAATCCCAGGACTCTGGGATCATGACCTGAGCTGAAGGCTGAGGCTTTAACCCACGGAGCCACCCAGATGCCCCTCACTAGTAGTTTTAACCAAATACAAACTCAATCTAAAGTCAAAATACAAGGTGGCTGCCACCAAAAAAAGATAATTCAGTTTTGGGCTGCTGTGTCCTAGACAAGCAAGGTTAAGATTCTGGCTGGTCAGGAATAACAGACTTCTCAGTCAAGTGAGGATATTAGATGAGTGTTCACCCGTAAGATACAAATAGTCTAAAAACCATAACCATGTTGCTTTGACACATAACCTCTGCTCCAGTTACACAGCAACACAGATAAATATAGAAGAGATAACCAGAAAGGAATACCTAGGATCAAACATGACACAAATACATCTTTCTGGGCCCTTGAAAAGGTACACAAAATCCCAAGTTTTAAGTGGGGCTTAAGGCACATGCCTGCTGAATTCTGGATGTGGAAGAAGCCAATGACAGCCTAGGATTACAGACTGTATTAAGTGGAACTGCAAGTTCAACTCTGCCCAGTCTTGCACTGCAAGGCTCTTTTTTTTTTTAATGGTTTTATTTATTTATTTGACAGAGAGAGAGAAGAGAGACAGAGAGGGATCATGAGTAGGCAGAGGGAGGGAGAAGTAGGCTCCCCGCTGAGCAGAGAGCCCAATGCAGAACTTGATCCCAGGACCCAGAGATCATGACCTGAGCCGAAGGCAGATGCTTAACCGACTAAGCCACCCAGGCGCCCTGCAAGACTCATAAGGCAAACACTGGGGCAGGGCACACCTGCTTGGTACAGTTAGCTTTGCTAGAAGCTACAGGGTGGACAAAGTTACTGAGTGAGGGAGGGGAAATACTCTCATAATCTAAGCAAGCAATCCAATAATCCCAAAACCAGATACGTAACACTCCTAATATCACCACAGAGCAAAAGTCTCCAAACACCATTTTAAAACCCAGTTCTGAAATTTTCTGCAGGTATGGAGCAATCACAATTACAGAGCCACAAGGGAGGATGGGAGAAAAAGTTAAAAATTTTAGATAAAACATTCATTCTAAAAGAGCCTGCAAACAAAATTTCCACAAAAGATAAAGGAATATAGTTCCAAAATAGACAAATATCCAAATCAACATTCAAGAGTATAAAACCAAGATATTTAAAGAACATCTGAAAGAAAGAAGAATGTCTAAGTGAAAGAAGACTAGAGTATGAATTTTCACAAACTTAGAGGATTATGGCAGAATTTAAATTTAATGTACCCCAAAGGGCAAAACTGACCTTCCTACCCCTACCAGAAGGAAGCCTTTTTTTTTTTTAAAGATTTTATTTATTTATTTGAGAGAGTGAGAGAGAGAGAGAACATGAGCGAGGGAGTGGAAGAAGCAGCAGCAGGCTCCCTGCTGAGCAGGGAGTCCTATCCGGGACTTGATCCCAGGTCTCTGGGATCATGACCTGAGCTGAAGGCAGACTCTTAACCAACTGAGGCACCCAGGCACCCCAGAAGGAAACCTTTTCTAATAAATTAGATCTTTGCAAAAATGAAATAAACTTCCAGTGAACGGTGAGTATCATGGAACATTGCAAGCAGGTGTTAAACAGTAATTTTTATAAAGATAGCTTTAGAGATATGTAACAGAAGAGTTACATACTGGGTAGCTTTAGCTATATAAAATCCCTAAAGTACCCAAACAATTCTCAATTATTTTAAGTTCAACTCTTATCAAATCAATTTTGAGGGGCGCCTAGCTGGCTCAGTCAGTAGAGAACACAACTCTTGATTTCAGGGTCATGAGTTCAAGCTCCACTTTGTGCATGCAACCTACTTTAAAAATAATAATAATAATTTTGAGGGATATTTCATACCTAGGTGAGTGAGTTTTGTGAAAGTTCTGCCAGATGATGTGATGAACTGATTAAGAACACTTTTCACTGGAAGTACAACTAGCAGACTATCATCATTTAAGTTATGCTTCACAGATCAACGTGATCCCTAGTATCAGTAAAGAGAAGTTCAGCTACATAAGGGACATAAAAGATCCAAGGAAATAATGTTCACTAATGTTTTTGAAGAAGGAATAAAGTATTAATATTTGCATCTGACCAGAAACCTGATCTGACCAGAAACCTGATGTAAAAATATACAATTAAAAACTTCTGGTGAGGGCGCCTGGGTGGCTCAGTGGGTTAAGGCCCCTGCCTTCGGCTCAGGTCATGATCCCAGGGTCCTGGGATCGAGCCCCTCGTCAGGCTCTCTGCTCAGTGGAGAGCCTGCTTCCTCCTCTCTCTCTCTGCCTGCCTCTCTGCCTACTTGTGATCTCTATCAAATAAATAAATAAAATCTTTAAAAAAAAAAAACTTCTGGTGAGAGAGCAAAGGGAAACAAATGGGACAGAAACATATACATACTTATCTTTTTTAAGTATTTCTCAAAACACATACAGAATGAAGCGGTACTTAAAGCTTGTCAAAGTTTTTGAAAAAAATTTACATACATACCTGGAACTCTGTAAAATATATGTGATTACTATAAAACAACTGTCATACTCAAGAATTGTAATACTGACACATTTTTTAAGATATAGTCCATACTAAAATTGTCCCAATCATATCCTTTTTGGCTATTTTGTTTTGGTCAGGGATCCAATCAAGGATTTTGCATTGCATTTAGCTGTTATGTCACTTTAGTCTTCCTTAATTTAAACAGCTACCAATCTTTGTTTTGCCAAGCATGATACTGACTTTTTGGGTCTAAGCCAGTTACTTTGCAAAATATGGCTCAGTTCGGAAATATGAGACTGTTCCTGCACATGTTGACTTATGTTAAACACTTCAGATAGGAATGGAATGCAGGTGATAATATATTCTGTTGAATGTATCATACCAGGAGACACCTGCCATCAGTTTGGTATGATCACTTCAGTGAGATGGGTGTCAACTTACGCCCATAAGGAATATTTCTCTAAATGGAAGACCCTCATCTGGCTTTGCTCTCTAACAGCTCCTCGACTTAAACCCTAATTTTCTTCCTCCGGAGAAAGAGGTAAGATACGGAGGTAAGTCCTCCGTATCTCTGTGGTAGTGTTTTTATGGAACACCAAGGATGTTCTAAGTACCGTCCGTTTAGCCTTATTGCTCTCAGTCGTAAAATATAAGCCACGTTAATTCTAAAAATCAAACAAAATGAAGATTTGGGGTGGGGAAGGAGATAATTCAGAACCAAAAGTGTTGAGGTGTCAAGGAGCTCAAAGGCAAAATCCCGAACAGGCAGCTACCTGAAGCACACTCATCTGGATAGGGTGGCAATAGCTGACCCCTGAACATGGGTCCGAACTATGCAGGTCCACTCACAGATGAGCTTTTTACAGTACAGTGTTATAAATGTGTTTTCTCTTCCTTACGATATTCTTAGTAACATCTTATTATCTCCAGCTTACTTTAAGAATATGATATATAACACACAAAATATATGTTAATCAAGTGTTTATGTTACTGGTGTAGCTTCCAGTCAACAGCAGGCTAATGATAATCAAGTTTTGGGGGAGTGAGACGTTAAAAGTATATTTTTTACTACACAGGGGAGATGCAATGTTAAGGCACCAACCCCTGTATTGTTCAAGGGCCAACTGTTTTACTATAGAGAAGAGTAGAAAGAGGTAACATAGTAAATAAATGTTAACAAACTAAACAAAATTATTTTAATTAGTTGTTCTTTAGCATTAGCACACTAAAAACCTAACTGCATACTGTTTCTTTGAACATACATAGTCAATTACATCTTTCTTTCACATAACTACATTAATGTTTCTACATACTCAATAAAATTACCAAACTGCCACTTTCATCTGGATCCCAGAGAAGACTGACAATATCAATACAAACTCACAATCTTTGATTTGAAGATATCCAGCAGACCTGATAAATGAGTGTACTGATTTGGCACTTTCCGAAGATGAACCATTTCAAAATCAGTTCGGACACCATGACCCTGACATTCGCCCACATACATTCTTCGCCATTTGTGATGAATTTGCACAAAAAGTGGCACCTGGCTGTAAGACATAATTAAATAGGAATAGACTTTAAGTTCATTAAACACTGAGTAATTCCTAAAACTAAAGATTTCCCCATTATTTTAATCTCAAATATTTAAAAACACTAAGCAAGGATCACTCATGAGACTTATATTTATAAGAGACACTGTGAGTTTCTTTTCTCCTCACACTAATAAGCTTAAGAAATGATCATCTAATGGCACTTTATATTCAGAAAATTGTTTTATAATAGCTGAAAGTTAAAAAAGGCACAATGAAAATTTTCTTGAATAAAAACGATCATACTGAGATAGGGAAACTGAAGGACTCCATAAAAATCTTTTTTCTCCTTTTCCTGCTTCTATTCTTCTAGGAGCTGCACCCCTACTTTACACATGCCTCAGTAGTTTATGTCCTCCTTATAAGAGACAGGGAGTTAGTGATTTCTCTAGAATAGATAACATTTAAGGAAGGACCAGGTGAGAATGACCAGACAAAGCTATCAGATGCACATTCTGGACCACTAGCACTAGGCATCTTCATGCCAAGACACCCTGGCTCCAAGGAATAACACAGGGCCCTCACATTTGTTCTAGCCAGTTCCTGGATGCCTAAGAGGGCACATACACCAGACCATGATCCTCAACAGAAACCCCAGACCCCAGCAAAGATGAGACTTCCTCCTTTTCTGAGTCTCTCAGATACTCTCCCTGCACTCTCTCTATGCCTTTAATAAACACTGCTTTCATCTCCTGCTAGCTCACCTTTGATTTCTATCCTGCACACATCCAGGGAACCCCCTCAGATGGTCCTGAGGGACCCTCTCTGGGTCCAGATCAAGCCTGCCAGCATCAGTATCATATTAGCCTTTCAAAGGCAAAATAAAATTTGATCCACAGATATGAAACAATACAAATCAAACCAGCATTAGTGGTATTTTTTACTTTATCATTTGAAGATAGAGCCAATCCTTATTATTCACAGATTTGCATATTTGCAAATAAGCCTACTTCCTAAAATTTATCTGTAAGCCCAAAATCAATACTCTAAGCACTTTCAGTCATTTGCCGACATACACAAAGCCGCAAAAAGTTTGAGTCATCTGATATGGGCAATCTCATTTGAGGCTGACAAGGGTCCATTTTTAAGTGTGAAAATTAGATTTTGTAAAATTTAAATAAACTAAACATTTGAAAGCAAAACATAAAAAGAGCACAATTTACTCTTCATTTCAATTATTCATTGGTTATTTCAGTAAATTTCCCTTTAGAAATGCACTCACTAAAGCTTTTGAGTTTACCCTTCTATATGATATTCTAATATAATAATGCACAAGTAGGAACAATAAGAATTTACTTTTTTAAAAATCTAACTTAGGAACCATTTTCCTTCATAAATTAAAATTTAAAAGTTTTTAATCCATTGTCTAGGTTTTTCAAAATGTCCACCTACCAGCCAGTGTTTCCCAAAGCAATAGACACAGAACTCAGAAGAAGATTGCACTTAGATTCACTGAGAACTGCATCATGGTTTGCAGCAGGGGCAATCACCACAAATTCCCGTAGTCCATACCTTTAAAAAAAGAATTACTGCCATTAAACAGAAAACTTCAGAATACAAAACCATTGTTTGAAAAGCCTGAAAAAATCTCCCTGAGGTTTAGCAAGTCATGTCTAAGATACATGTTTCTCTTTTTTTTCAATGGCAACTGAACTGACAAATAACATGAATTTCCTTCATTTAGTAAAAGACTTTCATTGGTCACCTAATTCCTCTCAATTCTTGAAAAATTAAAAGCAATTTGCTGAAATCACAAAAGAAAAAGCATTAACAGTTCTGCCTTAAAGTTAAGTTTCCAAGACTGAAATCTTGCTTTAATTAGCCGATAGCGTTGGAAAGATTCCCCAAATGGGAGAAGATAATTATCAGCCATCATGTATTTGTGCTAACTAAATGTGAAAACACGGTTTACTCAATTAAGGGATTATTATTATATTGTTGTTTTTTGTTTTGTTTTGTTTCTTAACAGAAGGGGAAAGAGGGTGGGGGAGCAGCAGAGAAAGGGGGAGACAATTTTAAGCAGGCTCCACCCCCAGCACTGAGCCTGAAGCAGGGTTCAATCTCCCAACCCTGAGATCATGACCTGAGCCAAAATCAAGAGTCAATGCTTAAATGACTGAGCCACGCTGGTGCGCCAACAAATTCTTATATTCTTTTGCTCAATAACAGCTGATGGGAGTCACAAAATAATAAGAGAATGGCTTATATTGGTACAGTATCTTACAAAAATGAAAACCTCTTATTTAGTTATCAAGTCCTTTAAATACCACAAATTTGTGGCCAAACTTTACAAAAATATAAAAGGTCATATTAGTGATTTTGCCTATTGAAAATTCCTATTCCAGTCACTCCTAAATGTATTTTTATCTAATATTTTTAAAATTAAATTATGAAAGGCATTACCCATTTGCCTAATTTATTTTAACGCTGGATATGTAGAGTTGTGAAGGCTTATTTTTACAAACATTCTCAAGAAATCCCACAAACAGGGGCGCCTGGGTGGCTCAGTGATTTAAAGCCACTGCCTTCGGGGGCAGGTCATGATCCCAGTGTCCTGGGATAGAGCCCCACATTGGGCTCTTTGCTTAGCAGTGAGCCTGCTTCCTCCCCTCTCTCTCTCTGCCTGCCTCACTGCCTACTTGTGATCTCTGTCTCTCAAATAATTGAATAAAATCTTGGGGGAAAAAAAAAAGAAATCCCACAAACAGTGATAAAGATAAATAAACACAGTCCAACCTATAATCTATTTATTGTTTAGATGACAAAAATTTAGTTCATCTTCTCATCTTGCCTCCGTTCTTCTACTCCTGAAATCAAAAATTAGTTATACAGAAATGGCATTAAATACTGGAAAGAATCCAGAGCTATGAATTTTTCAGATGAACCTTGAAGACTTGATGCTAAGTGAAATAAGGCAGTCACAAAAGGTTGAATACCATATGATTACACTTACATGAGTTACACAGAGTAGTCAAACTTACAGACAAAACACAGAACAGTGGTTACAGGGCCTGGCAGAGGAAGCGTTGAGCTATCATTTAATGGGTACAGAGTTTCAGTATGGGATGCTTGAAAAGCTCTGGAGATGAATACTCGTGATGGCTGCACAAAAATATTAATGTACTCAATACCAGTATACAGTTAAAAAATGGCTAAAACAGTAAATTTTGTTGTTTTACCATAACAAAAAAATGAGCAAAACTGATACATATTTTAAAGAATAAGAAGTATCAACAGATAAGAATTCTATTCAAAGATGTTCAACTACTGGTGATTAGGAAAATAAAATTAAAAGAGATAATCACTGTTTACCAATTTAATTGGCAAAAAAATATAAAATATTGGTTAAGATCCAGTATCAACAAGAGTTTGGGACATGACACAGATGGTGGTATAAACCTTTAAAACATTTGGAGAACAAAAAGGCAGACTATATCAAAATGTAAAATTCACAAACTTTGAACTAATTATATTTCTTTGTATCTATTTTACAAAAACATTCATACAAATGCACAAAGCTATACAGGCATACCTTGAAGATACTGTGGGTTCAGTTCCAGACTACCACAATAAAGCAAATATCAAAATCAAGCATGTATAATGACTTTTTCAGTTTCACAATGCATATAAAAATTTTTTCTATACTATACTGTAGTCTATTAAGTATGCCAACAGCATTATGTCAAAAAAAGTATAAATATCTCGGGATGCCTGGGTGGCTCAGTTGGTTAAGCGGGTGCCTTCGGCTCAGGTCATGATCCCAGCGTCCTGGAATCAAGTCCCACATCGGGCTCCTTGCTCCACAGGGAGCCTGCTTCTCCCTCTGCCACTCTGTCTGCCTGTGCGCGCGCTCTCTCTCTCTCTTTGACAAATAAATAAATAAATAATCTTTTTTTTTAAGTATAAATATCTTAAGTAAAAAATACTTTATTACTAATAAATGCTAACAATATTCTGAGATTTCAGCAATCACAGATTACAAAAACAGAGAATAATGAAAAAGTTTGAAATACTACACGAACTATCAAAATATGACAGAGACCAGAAGTGAATACCAGAAAAACAGACTTGCAGAAATAGACTTGCTCAACCCAGGGTTTCTACAAACTTTCAATTTGTAAAAGAGGCAGAATCTACAAAATACAATAAAACAAAGCACAAAAATGAGGTATACCTTTATGTGTAATGATGCTCATTGTAACAGTTTAACTGTAAAAACTAAAAACAACCTAAAATGGGAAAAAAAATGGGTAATTACAGAACACTCTCATACTACATGATACTACATGATACTTGACAGTCATTAAAAAAATAACAAGGTATGGGGTGCCTGGGTGGCTCAGTGGGTTAAGCCTCTGCCTTCAGCTCAGATCATGATCCCAGGGTCCTGGGATCAAGCCCCACATGGGGCTCTTGGCTCAGCAGGGAGCCTGCTTTCCCCTCTATCTCTGCTTGCCTCTCTGCCTACTTGTGATCTCTCTTTCTGTGTCAAATAAATAAAATATTTTTCAAAAAAAAATAACAAGGTATGAAAAAAGTTTACTGACATAAAAGCAATCATGAAACGGTAAGACAAATGTATATCAGAATATGCACTGCAGAATCTATGAAAAAATGTCACAACTCAAAAAAGCACAAAAACATATACATGTAACACATACTCATAAAATAGCCAGATGGACATATCCCATATTTCTCATGATTTCCTGCTTGGCTACCCAAAATTAGTAAGTATGAGATGTTTAAGCCCCCTTTTTTATGGGTGTATAAAAGGAGGGATCGGGGGGAGAGAATGGGAAAAATGAAGAGGGAGTGAAATAGTAAGGTAAGTTTCATTAATAAATCTTTATGTATCCTACAATATCTACTCTAATAATTTAAGTTTATGAGGCACTCAAACATATCAACATAAGTAAAAATTCCACTATGGTAATTTTTTTTTTAAGATTTTATTTATTTATTTGAGAGAGAGACAGTGAGAGAGAGCATGAGCAAGAAGAAAGTCAGAGGGAGAAGCAGACTCCCCGTGGAGCTGGGAGCCCGATGCGGGACTCGATCCCGCAAATCCGGGATCATGACCTGAGCCGAAGGCAGTCGTCCAACCAACTGAGCCACCTGGGCGTCCCACCACTATGGTGATTTTTAATAACAGAACTGTTTTATCTAACAGATTACACATGTTCATGCTAAATACTAAATGTAAATATAAATGTGCCTTCGTATCACATTCTCCAACTGAGAAAGGTAGTACAATCATTCATTTTTATCTATTTTGTTCTAAAATACATTTTCCTTTCTTGCTCCAATAAAGACTGAAAGTAACAACGAATAACCAATATTTGTTGTGCCTGTTATTTATTTTGCATAGGAAAATCATAAAAACACACCACCAACTCTGACTGCTACCATTTTACATCTGTTACATGTAGAGTTTCTTTCTTATTTTAGAAATAAATATATTCAGGGACAGCTGGGTGGCTCAGTCAGTTAAGTGTCCAACTCTTGCTTTGGGCTCAGGTCATGAGGGTTGTAAGACTGAGCCTCATGTCAGGTTCTGTGCTGGGTGTGGCACCTGCTTAAGATTCCCTCCCTCTTTCCTCCTGTCCCTCCTCCACAAAAAAAGAGAGAAAGAAATATATTCAGAGCTTCTTCAAATAGTGTAAAGAATATATGCATAAAACACTGGAGCACCAAAAACAGTAATGATAAATAAAAAGATTTCTTGGGACATAATTATTTCTAACATGTACAATATACCTGAGAAAATGGAAGTGTTTGAGAGAGAATTTCTTTTTTCAATTTCATCCTCCCAGACATCCTGGGATATTGCAATCTGTACCTTTAACTTATAATCTATTCAGATTAATTCTGGTAAAACCTAGCAATTTTACACAGTATAGCTCCATTTCCTCCCCTCTTCCTTTGTGTGATACTGCCATATACCTTACCCTTACCCATGTTATAAACCCAACAGTACAATTACAAGAGCTTTGTTAGTTAAAAGAATATCCCTTTTGTATTTACTAGAGTTTTTCCAATGCTCTTCATTCCTTCCTATATATCCAAGTTACTATCTAATACTGACTATAAGGTAGGTCTCCTGGCAATAAATTCTCTGCCTTTGTTTATATAACAATGTTGTTATTTCATCTTTATATTTTGAAAGAGTTTTGTGGGAAATAGAATTCTTGGCTAGCAATTTTTTCTTTCAATACAGTTTTTTCTTTCAATACTCAGTATGTCACTGCATTGCCCTCTAGCCTCCAATGTTTTTGTCAGCAAACAGTATTTATCTTTTGTATATGACAAGTCATTTTTCTTCTGCTGCTTTTAAGATTCTCTTAGCTTTGGGCTTCAGCAAGTTGACAATAGTATGTCTAGATTTGGTTTGCTGTGTTTATCCCACCTGGGATTCACTGAGAGTCCTGGGTCCATAAATAAGCATTTTTTTCATCAAATCTAAGAAGTTTTCAGTCATTATTTCTTTGAGTATTTTCCCCCTCCCCTTTCTCTCTCTTCATCTGGAACACCCATTATTACCTGTATGCTTTGGAACACCTGATACTGACCCACAGATATCCTGTTCATTTTTATCTATTCTGCTTCTTTCTGTTTTTTGGATTGGAAAACTTCTATTAATCTTTCAAATCCAACTCTTTCTTCTGACTTCTCAGATCTGCTTTTGAGCTTATCTGGTGAAAATTTATTTCAGTTATACTTTTAAACTCTAAGATTTCCATCTGGCTCTTCATTATAGTTTACTGAGATTTCCAATTTGACTCATTGGTAGCATATTTTTAATTCTCTGAATATATTTCCTTCAATTTTTTTTAACAGAACCACTTTGAAGTTACGGCTCAATCCCATCAAGAGTCCAGTTTCTGCTAACTTTTTTCCCACTTACATATGGATCACATTTTTCCTGTGTGACCCTGTATACCTAGTAATTTGTTGTTGAAAACTACATTAAAATAATACAGTAAAACCAAGTGTAACTTTTCTGAGGGTTCTTTGCCTGTATCTAGTAACTTGTCAAGATTTAAACTGTACAATCTGTCTTTTCCAAGATATTCAACTATTGGTGTCTCTATTCAACTATTTTATTTTTCTTAGCCTGGCTCCCTGGGGTTACCCACTGTCAATACTGCTTTGCAGTAAGACAGTAACTGAGGTAAAGAATATGCTCAAACACTAGAGACTATGAGACTTTCATTTTCTGCTGACTGATCTGGTGGGAAGAGGTGTAGGTGCATTTAATGTTGCAACCAGTTCTTAAGTTTGGGTTTTCTTACATCTCTCCTGCACATACATAGTTTTCCTATGATACAGGGAAGTGTAGAAAGTATATTCAACTTTCCTATGGCTCTCATACATATAGTATGTCTCTATTAAATTTCTGACTAACCCACCAAATGCCTTGAACTAGAACTACAATCTCAGCTTAGTTCAGATACAGCTTTTCCTCATTCATCCGTGCTCAATCAAGTCCACTACTCTTAGATGGCAGAGCTACAGGTTTTTGCCCTTTACCCAGATCAAGTCTGCTCATCTGCCAACAAAACAGTGGTTTTCATGACCAGTCTAGACTGGAAAGCCACAGTTCTCACCAACACAGACTGGGGAAAAGACAGGCAGACTGTCTTTTCTGGGCCAGAGTATCCATCTATCTTATAAGAAACACCAGAGATTTAAAAAAAAAAAAAAAAAAAAATGCTTCTCAATTTGTTGTCTGCCTTTGGGTAATTTTCAGTACCCTGAAATAGTTGTTTTGCCAATATTTTCCAGTTTTATGCTTTTTTTTCTTTTTGCAGAAAAGGAACTGCCAACTATGTTATGTCACCATCACTAGAAGTCTTCTGAACATTTCTGCTTTTGAAAGAGTAAGAACATCTTACAGGCCTTTAGAGCTACTCTAAAATACCATTCTCTCAAAACTATCAGGTCCTTTTGCACATATCTTTTTCTAAAGCCACCCAAAAAATGCATTAAAATCATAAAAATAAATACATATTTTTTAAAAGCCATCATAATTATTCAACTATACAATTTATAAGATTGTGGGCCATTTCTTTACATTGTTGCTGCTATTCCCTTAAAGTGTGGTTGAGCTGAAAGTCCAAAAACTAGGCTAGACAAAGGCAAAACCACAGACACAAAAATCATCATGAGTTAAATCCAGCTATACTTTCAGTGTATTTTTCCAATCTCCCACATATATAGCACTTACAGCCCCACTTTTTGTGTTGTTCTCATACTCCTGCTATAACAAATGAACACAAAATTGGTGGCTTAAAACAAACTTATTATCTTATAATTCTATAGGTCAGAAGGGCAACAAAAGTCTCAGCATGCTAAAATCAACAGGTCAGCAAGGTTGTGTTCCTTTTGGAAGTTTCAAAAGCTGGAATTCATGCCTTCCCTTTCCCTGTTTCTAGAGGCTCCCCTCATTCCTTAGTTCCTGGCTACCTTCTTCAAACCCAGCAATAGCAGGTCAAGTTCTCATGTTACACCACTCAGACACTGACTCTCTTCTGCCTTTTCTCCACATTAAAATACTCTTCTGGAAAGCCTGGGTGGCTCAGTCAGTTAAGCGTCCAACTCTTGAGTCAGAGTTTAGATTCTGGCTCAGGTCTTGAGCTCAGGGTTGTGATAGCCCAGTGTTGGGCTCTACACTTGGCATGAACCCTGCTTAAGATTCTCTCTCTCTCTCTGCCACTATCCTCCCCAATCCCCCAGCACACACACTCTCTCTCTCTAAAACAAAACAAAAAAAAAGAACTCTTGTAATTACACTGGGCCCACCCAGATATTCCAAAATAAATCTTCCAATCTTAAACACAGCTAATTAACAACCCTAATTCCATCTGTTCCCTTGATCCCTTCTGGCCATATAACCTAAATTCACAGGTTTTAGGATGTGGACATATGTCAGTTGTAGAGAGGTTCATTATCCCGCCTACGATTCCTTCTTATTAAAACCTCGGCTCAGTAAAGATCTCACAAATTTATATTTGGGCATAAATGTCTCCTAGGTTAACATCTATATCATTTCCAGGACTACTTATTTTATAAGGAGTAACAATCAAGGGAATAAATCTCTCTCTACTTATGGTTTCAGGAATCTACCATCAGAAAAATAGCCAACAATCACATCATTAACATCAATTATCTTGCCTATACCATAAAAACTGATCAATCCCACGTATCTTTTAAAGATTCGTTTTATAAAATACCCTTAAAAAATTTAAACAGGCTTAGAGCTTACGGGCAGTTGCACAATATAAAAAGTGACATTACAAGATTTCAAAATAGATGCAGATAGATGAACTATCAAAACAGTATTGCCATAAATGCCAAAACTTTATTTTGTAAAGTTTGATTTTAAATGTGTTTTGGGTTTTTTTAAAAGATTTTTAGTTTATTCATTTGAGAGAGAGAGGGAGCAATCAAGAACACGAGCGGGGGCAAGGGGGTAGTGGGGAGGGGAAGGTTAGAGGAAGAAGGAGGAGCAATCTCCCCACTGAGCAAGAAAGCCCAATGGGGGACTTGACCCCAAGATCCCAGGACCATGACCTGGGCCAAAGGCAATCACTTAACCAATTGAGCCACCTAGATGCCCCCAAAATATAAGTTAATCATAGATTAATTTTATCTCATTTCAACAGGGTCAACCCATACTAATTGTATATGTACGGTATAAATGAATATTTTGCATAATAGTTATCAAATTTTCAATGTCATTGTTTTAGTATTAATTTCAGTTTTTTTTTAAAAAGGAAATGTTTATAGATGAACACTTCTGTGTATGTTATTCTTCAGGTGCTAAGAAGCATGACTGATTATTTATAACCTTGAAAATTGTGAAATTTTAGTTTGCAACAGTTATAATCTCAAAATTCTATTTAAAAAACAAGTTCAAGAACATTATGGAGGCACCTGGATGGCTCAGTCAGTTAAGTGTCTGCCTTCAGCTCAGGTCATGATCCCAGGATCCTGGATGGAGCCTGCTTCTCCCTCACCCACTCCCCCTGTTTGTGTGCTCTCCCTCACTCTCTTGCTCTGCCATATAAATAAAATCTTTTAAAAACATTATGGAAAAAAAATAAGAACATTATGAAATCTTCTTAAGATGCCCACTTCATATTAGGCCCAAAATACACAGATACCCTCTCATCTTTTGTCATTCTCAACCCTCTGTTGCTACACTCCAGGCTTAACAAACAAACTACCTGCATGTTTAAAATTTCTAATTTAAGCATTAACATCTTCACTAATGCTTTTGTTCTGCCTTGAGTATTTTTTTATCTAAATTCACCTGGCTTATTCTCACTTGTCTCTCGGGATTCAAGTGAGGTAATACCTCCTCCAAAAACAATTTCCTGACTTAACCTATATTATAAAGAGACACTTCATGGGGCGCCCGGGTGGCTCAGTGGTTAAGCCTCTGCCTTCGGCTCAGGTCATGATCTCAGGGTCCTTGGATCTAGCCCCACATCAGGTTCTCTGCTGAACGGGAGCCTGCTTCCCCCTTTCTCTCTGCCTGCCTCTCTGCCTACTTGTGATCTCTCTGTCAAATAAATAAATAAAATCTTAAAAAAAAAAAAAAAAAAGAAAGAGAAAAAGATACCTCCTGTGAGTATCAAGCCCTGTGCTGTCTTCCATGAGAGCGTTTATCAATACTGCTGCCACTGTTCCCTTATCTAGCCCCCTACTAATCCCAAAGTTTACTGAACCAGGGATCATATTTTATCCTTGGTATCTCAGTATCTCGTTCCCAGTAAATGTTTAAAAATAATGTTTGATGGATAAAAGAAAACACATATGCCTTTAATACGGTTAATTATCAAATAAGTATTGAAAGTCTGACTGCTGGCCTAATCTTTTAAGATCAAATTTTTTTAAAAAGGGAAGCAACATGGCTGAATGACATGACATAGACCTCCCCACCAAAACAAACCAAAACACTTTATAAAATGTAACAATATTTTTTTAGATACATAGGTGAACTTCAAAGGAAAAAAAGGAGATAAAAAGGGTAACAGAAACAAAGAGGGAACTGAAAGCCAGAAGCGAGTACATAAGTGACTCTGAAGAAACCCAGGGAGATTATCAACTCTAGGTGACAGGCCCTAAGAGCTAAGAACTAGGGATTGCGATTTAATAGGATAAGCCTTTTAGCTGCTAAAAGCTTATAAATGTGACTCAGAGATGTGTGCAAAACTGACCATGCTCTGATAGATTTAAAAAACTAAGAATTGTAAAAGAAAAGTCTGTTTATGTGTGCAAACACTGTGTACCTTAGCCCAGCAGTGATAATGTGAATTATGTAACTCTTGAGATTGATAAGGTATACCCAGCCCAGGGGAGGTGGTCTCTGGCATGTATCCAGATGGGCTATGTTTAAAATTATCCCAGCCTCAGTAATTATAAATAAAGTGAGATCTGGAAACTATGATTCTATAAGCTTATCACTCAGGTTATAATCATCCACTGTGTCCTTGCTAACAAAGCACCAGGAATAGGAAGCTGCCTATCCTTTCAACAATGTCACCAATCTCTCCACAGACCAGCTCTCTTTTATATCCTTTAGATTTATTCAAGCATTGCACATGGACATTGCATCAACCCAAATCAGTACAGAGGTTGTATTATTTTGAATGGCTCCTCAGGGACACGGGTGTACACACAAGGAACTGGAACTAGGACTTCTACTTAACGCCCACCTAGAAGAGATTACTACTTCAATGAAATGAAAACTCCAGACCCTGATAATTTTAGTGGCAAATTTCACCAAACATTTAAAAAAGATAACACCAATTTTACATCATCTCTGCCAGAACACAGAACAAAATACTTCCCAATTCACATTATAAGGTCAGTATTTCCCTGATATCAAGATAAAGTACAGTACTCCATTTCTTAGTGAGGGACATGTGCCAAGACTTCCAGTGGGTGCCTGAAACCACAGATAGTACCCAACCTTAAATACACTGCTTTTTCCTATAAACACATATGATGAAGTTTAAGATATACACTAGGCACAGTAAGAAATTATAATATACTGTAATTATAATATACTGAAGAAATAATATACTGTAATAAAAGTTCTATGAGTGTTCTCTCAAAACATCTTATTGTAATCATCCTTCTTGTGATGTGAGATGATAAAAAGCCTACATGGTTAGATCAAGAGAGGTGATGACACAGGCATTGTGGTATAGCACTAGGCTACTACTGACCTTCTGATACATCACAAGATCATTTGTTTCTGGACCGCAGTTGACCTTGGAACTGAAACCATGGAAATTGAAACTGCAGAAGGGGGCAGACAACAGGAACTACTGTTTAGAAGAACTAGAACCAATATTCCTCATGAATATAGGTACTACAGTCCTCAACAAAATAACAGCATTATCACATCTGGCAATATATGTATGTACAAATACAAATTATACCACAAAACGTGGGGTTTATCTTGGGAAGACAAAGGTACTCAGAAATCCAAATATCATATCAATTTACACAGAAAAGGCATTTGACAAAATTGAGCATTCATTCATGATAAAAACTCAACAAACTAGGAATAGAAGGGAATTTTCTCAACCTGATAAAGAGCATCCATGATAAATCTGCAGCTAACAGCACACCTAGTGGTAAAGGACTGAATGTTTTCCCTTTGAGATCAGAACAAGCAAAAATGTCCACTCTCACTGCCCCCCATTCAATATTTTAATGAAAGTCCTAGCCAGTTTAAAAAGGCAAGAAACAGGGGACCCTGGGTGGCTCATTCAGTTAAGCATCTGCCGTTAGCTCAGGTCAATATCTCGGGGTCCCAGGATCGAGCCCAACTTCTCCCACTCCCTCTGCTGCTCCCCATGCTTGTGCTTTCTTGCTCACTCGCTTGCTCTCTCAAATAAATAAACTCCCCAAGAGACCAGCACAAACCCCCCACAAGCACCATGTCTACTGATCATAGAGTTGTGCAAAGCTCCAGCTTCCGTGGGAATCAGGTCTCTTTTAACAAGTAGACAAGAGCACACCTAGTTAAAATTCACCATACTCTGGCAAAGATCCAAACACTCCGCCTTAGGCAACAAGAAACTCTGCAGAGGACTGACCTGAGGGAAAGAGCAGTCAAAATACAGTGGCAATGTACACATAGCATACAACGGAGACACTTCCTGAAGCCACCAGGCTCGGAACAGTACGTCACCTCTTCTTCATAAAACCCTAACTCTCAGAAGCAGGAAACATAACAGGCTTTCCTAACACACAGAAGATAGAGACCTAGACAAAGTGCCAAGACAAAGGAATTCAGCCCAAAAGAAAGAACAGGAAAAGGTCATCATTAGGATCTAAACAGATATAAGTAATACG
This sequence comes from Mustela nigripes, assembly GCF_022355385.1. NCBI lineage: Eukaryota > Metazoa > Chordata > Mammalia > Carnivora > Mustelidae > Mustela > Mustela nigripes. Next base: position 94,734,343 of record NC_081559.1, read on the forward strand.
CCTTATCCAGAATTTAAAGGAACAATCGTAAGGATACTAGCTGGGCTTGAGAAAAGCACAAAAGACAACAAGGAGTCCCTCATTACAGACATAAAAGACCTAAAAACTAGTTAGGCTAAAGTGAAAAAAAGCAAAAACCAAGGTTCAAAACCAACTGGATGTAATGAACACAAGGATGGAAAAATCAGAGGAACAAATAAGTGACACAGTAGATAAAATTATGGAAAATAATGAAGGTAAGAAGAGGGAAAGACAAATATTGATCACAAATGTAGATTTAGGGAACTCAGTGGCTCCATAAAGCATAATGACATTTATATCACAGGTATGATAAAGAAGAAAGGGAAGAAGAGAGGGAAAAGGTATCAGAAGGTTTACTGGAGAAAATGATAGCTGAAAACCTCCCTAATCTGAGGAAGGAAAAGACGTTCAAATCCAGGAGGCACAGAGAACTCCCAACAAAATCAACAAAGGCAGGGCAACACCAAGAAATACCATAGCTAAATTTGCAAAATATAAAGAAAAAATCCTAAAAGCAGCAGGACAAAAACATTGGTTTTATGGTTTACTAATGGTTATATGTATTTGTAAATACATATAAACAAGGGAAGACAAGTAAGGTTAGCAGCACATCTTTCCAGAGACACTGGCAGTTCAGAAGGGTCTGGCATGATATACTCAATGTGCTGAACGGGAAAAATACTCAACCAAGAATACTCTATCCAAGCAAGGCTGTCATTCAGAACAGAAAAAAAAGATAGTTTCCAAAATAAACAAAAACTAAAGGAGTTTTTGATCACTAAACCAGCCCAGAAAGAAATATTAAAGGGAACTCTTTGAGTGGGAAAGACCAAAAGCAACAAACACTAGAAAGGAACAGAAAATCTCTAGAAACAACAAGCAATAAAATGGCACTAAATTCACATCTATCAATAATTACTCTGAATGTAAATGGACTAAATGCTCCAATCAAAACACTTAGGATATCAGAATGGATTAAAAAAAAATCCATCTACACACTGCCTACAGGAGATTCATTATAGACCTAATGACACTGGTAAATTGAAAGTGAGAGGACAGAGAACAATTTATCATGATAACAGACATCAAAAGAAAGTCATATCAGACAAACTAGATTTTAAATAAAAGACTGTAACAAGAGATGAAGACTATATAATAATAAAGGGGACAATCCAACAAGATCTAACAAGTGTACATATGCCAAGCTGGAACACCCAAACACATATAACCATTAGTAAACATAAAGGAACTCATTGATAATAATACCATAATATAGGAGGGAACTTTAATACCTCACTTACATCAATGGACAGATCATCTAAGCAGAAATTCAACAAGTTAACACTTAAGACAGAAATCAGAGGAAACAAAGAAATGGAAAAACATTCCATGCCCATGGAGATCGTAAGAAAAATAATTGTTAAAGTGTCTATTACCACCGAATGCAATCTACAGAGTTGATGGAATCACTATCAAAATACCACCAACATTTTCCATAGAGCAGTCCATTGTTCATAGAACAAAGAATCCTAAAAATCCTAACAGACCCCAAAAAGCCAAAACAATCTTGAAAAAGAAAAGCAAAGCTGGTGGCATCACAATTCCATACTTCAAGTTATATTACAAAGTTGTAGTAATCAAGAGAGTATGCTACTGGCACAAAAATAGACACAAAGGGGGCGCGTGGGTGGCTCAGTTGTTAAGCACCTACCTTTGGCTCAGGTCATGATCCCAGTGTCCTGGGATCAAGCCCCCATCAGGTTCCCTGCTCAGTGGGAAGCCTGCTTCTCCCTCTCCCACTCCCCCTGCTTATGTTCCCTCTCTCACTGTCTCTCTCTCTGTCAAATAAATAAATAAAATCTTAAAAAAAAAATAGACACACAGATCAATGGAATAGAACAGAAAACCCCAAAACGGACTCAATAACTATACAGTCAACTCATCTTCGACAAAGGAAGAAAGGATATCCAATGAAAAGAAGACAGACTCTTCCTACCACAAATGGTGTTGGGAAAACTGGTCAGCAATACACAGAAAAATGAAACTGACCACATTATATACCATACATAAGGATAAATTCAAAATGGATAAAAGACCTAACGTGAAATAGGAAACCATCAAAATCCAAGAGGAAATAGGCAGCAACCTCTTCGATATCAGCAGTAGTAACATTTTCCTAGATATGTCTCCTGAGGGACAGAAAACAAAAGCAAAAATGAAACAAAAAGTAAAAAGGGACTTCATCAAGTGAAAGATTATGCACAGTGAAGGAAACCATCAACAAAACTAAAAGGCAACCTTCAGAATTAGAGAAGAAATTGCAAATGACATGTGATAAAGGGCTAGTATTCATAATCTATAAAGAACTTTTCAAATTCAACACCCCAAAATAAATAATTTAAGAAATGGACAGAAGAGGGGTGCCTGGGTGGCTCAGTTGGTTATGCATCTGCCTTCGGCTCAAATCATGATCCCAGGGACCTGGGATAGAGCTCCACATCTGGATACCCTGCTTGGCGGGAAGCCTGCTTCTCCCTCTGCTGCTCCCCCTGCTTGTGCTCTCTCTCTCAAATAAATAAAATCTTTAAAAAAAAAATAATCTGACATCCAATTCCTACATTAAAAAAAAAAAAGCTGAAGAAATGGGCAGAGGACATGAATAGACATTTTCGCAAAGAAGGCATACAACTGTCTTAACAGATACATGAAAAGATACTCAACATCATTCATCATCAGGGAAATACAAATCAAAACTACAATGAGATATAACCTCATACCTGTCCAAACAGCTAAAAAAACCACCACACAAAAGAACAGATGTTGGTGAGGATACAGAAAAAAAGGAACTCACTTACACTACTGGCAGGAATGCAAACTGATACAGTCACTCTGGAAAACAGTACGGAGGTTCCTCAAAAAGTTAAAAACAGAACTACACTATAATCTAACAACTACACTACTAGGTATTTACCCATTTCAAAGGGATACATGCACCTATGTGTTTATAGCAGCATTATCAACAATAAGCAAATTATGGACAGAGCCCAAATGTCCAATGACTGATGAATGGATAAAGAAGTTGTGGTATAGGGGCACCTGGTGGCTCAGTCAGTTAAGCATCTGCCTTCGGCTTAGGTCAAGTTCCCAGGGTTCTGGGATCAAGTCCTGTATCAGGCTCCTTGCTCAGCAGGGAGCCTGCTTCTCCCTTTCCCTCTATCTGCCTGCCAAATAAATAAATATTTTTAAAAAAAGAAATTATAGGGTATAAACACACACAAACAGGAATATTAGCCATAAAAAGGAATGCAATCTTGACATTTGCAATGACTTAGATGGAGCTAGAGTGTATTTCACTAAGTACAGTCAGTCAGAGAAAGGCAAATACCACATGATTTCACTCATATGTGGAATTTAATAAATTCCACATTCCAAATTAATAAAGGAAAAAGATGAACATGGGGGAGGAGGAGAAAAGGAGAGAAGAAAACCACGGAACAGACTCAACCATAGAGAACAAACTTAGGATTGCTGGGGAGGAAGTTGGCAAGGGTATGGGTTAAGAGGATAATGGGTATTAAGGTGAGCACTTGTTGTGATGAGCAATGGGTGTTATATGTAAGTGATGAATCACTAAATTCTACTCCTGAAACTAACATTACACTATATATCAATTGACTGGAATTTAAATAAAAATCTGGAGAAAAAAATCTGATAAAACATATACAGGATTTACATGCTGAAAACAGTAAGACACTAATAAAAGAAATCAAAGAAGATGTAACTAACTTGAGAGACCATGTTCATAAAATGAAAGACTGCATAGCAAAGATATCAGTTCTCCCTAAACTGTCTAGAGATATAAGGCAATTACAATCAAAATTCCAGCAGTACTTTTTTTTTTTTTAAGATTTTATTTAGTTATTTGACAGAGACACAGCAAGAGAAGGAATACAAGCAGGAACAGTGGGAGAGGGAGAAGCAGGCTCCCTGCTGAACAGGGAACCCAAAGCGGGGCTAGATCCCAGGACTCTGGGATCATGACCTGGGCCAAAGGCAGATGCTTACCGATTGAGCCACCCAGGCGCCCCAGCAGGACTTTTTGTAGATATAAATAAACCAATTCTAAAATGTAAATGGAAAAACAAAGGAGCTAGAAAAATCAAAACAAGTGAAAAAAGGAGTTGGACGAATCACACCACCTAAATTAAAAACTTAAAACTACAGAAACCAAGAACATCCAGATATATACCCACACAAATGTGACCAAATGATTTTTGACAAAGGCATAAAAGTCAGTCAATGGAAAAAGGAAGCTCTTTTCAACAAATGATAGTGGAACAACTGAACATTTGTTTGCAAAAAAAGAACCATGACCCAAAACTCTTACCTATACAAAAAATTAACTTGAAATAGATTCTAGATCTACATACAAAACATAAAACTTTTAGAATAAAACACAGAATTGGCCATAGGATCAAAGTTAACATCACTATTAAGTCATGTTGATAACATGACCTTCTGATATGTGATGAAAAGGCAATTCATCTCAATGGTATTCTTTCCAAAATCCCACAACCCCAACTGTTATCAAAAGCAAAAGAGAGACAAACTAAATTAAAGGACATTCTACAAAATACCTGACTCAACCTCCTAAAAACTGTTACGGAGATGAAAAATAAGGAAAGACTGAGACACTTTCAAAGACCTGAGACAAACTAAAAAGACATGATGACTAAATGCCTGGATCCTAAATCAGAAAATGAACTTTAGTGTAAAACTAGTTAAAGTTAAGCTAATAACAAGGGATCAATGTTGGTTTCTTAGTTTTGACATATATATCATGGTAATATAAGCTGCTAACAGTAGGAAGAGCTTGGTGAGGATATACCAGAACACACTGCACTATCTTTGAATCTTTCTATAAATGTGAAATAAACCAAAAAAACTTTTTTCAGTTTATTTTTAAAACATAGGAGAAAACTCTGGGACATAGTGCAAAGAGTTCTTAGACAAGGCACTGAAACATGACCCATAAAGTAAAAAATTAATAAACTGACAGGACAACACACCTATTACAATGGCTAAAATAAAAAATACTGGCAGCAAATGCTGATGAATACAAAGAGCAAATGGAACTTTCATACATTGCTGGTGGAAATGCAAAATGTTCAGTCACTCAGGAAATCAGTTTGGTCATTTCTTTTTCTTTTTTTTTTTTTAACTGTTTTTAATTCCAGTATAGTTAATATACAATGTTACGCTAGTTTCAGGTGTACAATATAGTGACTCAACAATTCCATACATCACCCAGGGCTCATTATGACACATGCACTCCTGAATCCCCATCACTTATTTCATCCATCACTCCACCTACCTTCCCATCAGTTTGTTCTCTATAATTTTGTTTTTTATCTTTTTTTTTCCTTTCGTTCATGTTTCTTAAATTCTACATGAAGTCATGTGATATTTGTCTTTATGACTTATTTCACCAGCTCTAGCTCCATCCATGATGTTGTAAATGGCAAGATTTCATTCTTTTTATGGTTGAGTAATATTCCACTGTGTCTGTGTCTGTGTGCATGTATGCACACACACATCTTTATCCATTCATCTATCCTCGGACACACTTAGACTGCTTTCTTATCCTAGCTCTTGTAAATAATGCTGCTATATAAACATAGGGATCCACGTATTCCTCTGAGTAAGTGTTTTCATATTTTGGGGGTAAATATGCAGTAGTGTGAAGACTGGATTATAGGGTAGTTCTATTTTCAACTTTCTGAGGAACCTCATACTATTCTCCCCAATGGCTACACCAGTCTGCATTCCCATAACAGTGCAAGAGGGGTCCTTTTTCTCCACATTCATCAACACTTATGGTTTCTTATGTTTTTGACTTCAGCCATTCTGACAGTTGTGAGGTGGTATCTCATTGTAGTTTTGATCTTCATTTCTTTGATGATGAGCGATGTTGAGCATCTTTTCATATGCCTGTTTGGCCATCTGGATGTCTTTTTTGAAGAAATGTCTGTTCATGCTTGCCCATTTTTTAAATGGGTTGATTTTGGGGTGTTCAGTTGTATCAGTTCTTTAATATACTTTGGATACTAATCCTTTATGGGATAGATCATTTGAAAATATCTTTCCCAATCAGTAGGTCGCCTTTTAGTTTTGCTGACCATTTCCTTCATTGTGCAGAAGCTTTATATTTTGATGCAGTCGCAATAATATGTTTTGGCCAATTTTTATAGTTAAAAATAAACACTTACCATATAACTAGCAATCTCAACCCAATCTTAGCCCAGTGAACTAAAATGTACTTTCACACAAAATTCTGTGCACATATATTTGTAAAGCTCTAATCATAAATGCCCAAACCTAGAAACAGCCTTAATATCCATCAACAAGTGAATGAATAAACAAATTGTGGTATACCCTTACAAGAGAATACTACTCAGCAATAAAAAGGGATAAGCTACTGATAAGAATTACATAAAAGGATCTTGAAAGCATTATATGGCAAGAAACTAGTCTCAAACAGTTACTATATGATTCTATCTCTATGACATTCTTGAAAAGACAAAGCTATCAAAAATATATCATTAATTGCCAGAAATAATAATGGACAAGAAGAGTTTTTTTAGGAGGTAACACTTTGTTGTATATCCTGATTATAGTAGTAGTTTTTAAAAATCTATACATATGTGTTGAAGGTTAATGAACTATTCATTAAAAAAAAAAAGTCAATTTTACTATATGCTAATTTTTAAAATAAAAAAATTTTAAAATTAATGTAAAGGTTAAAAAAACTATTAACAAGTGATTTTCATTAATATGAAGAAATATATCACTAACAAGTACTTCATTAATACATAGAAAGGTTTTGCTTGTTTATTCAACAAATATTTTTAAACTATGGACTATGTGTCAAACCCAGTTTTAGGAAATAAATACCAAAAAGCTGAAAAGAATGAATATGTTTTATCTGTGGAATGGACATGAATTGGGGGAGATTAGATGTAAGACTGTAATGGGTTACATAATGTTCCCTCAAAATTCATGTCTATTTAGAAACTTTAAAAAATACAGCTGAACAGAAATTATGTAACAGCACTCAGAGTCTGGTAAACATACTATGTACCATTATTTTATTAAATCCTCACAGTTACTCTGAAAGGTACCTATTATTTATTATTCTGTCTTTACCAACTCAGAGAAATTAAGTAATTTTCCCAAAGTTGACAATAAGTATTGAGCTAGAAATTAAACTTCAGTGTGTTTAATTCAGTGTCTGGCCAAATAGTAGGTATTTAATTAATGTTGACTGAATGAATACAAACAAAGTCATGTTCTATGAATTGTGCTGCCCTCTGATGTATTCTGTCATTTTAAATGTATACATTCACATTTTAAAAGATCAGAAGAGAATCTGGATGGATTAAGTTAAATGGTAATGTACTAAATTCTCTTATATTTGTTTAAGTTGTTTAAGTTCACAGTTACTAAAAGATCACACTAAAATGACAAGCATACTTACAAAACAATACCCAGTTTATCTGCATCTGCAATTAGTTTTTTTAGTGTGCTACAGTCTACTTGTTATAGTAATCAAACTAGCTAGCAAAGATATCTTTTCCTTTCTTAGAAATTCTTTAATAAAAAATCAAGGGGTGCCTGGGTGGCTCAGTTAGTTAAGCATCCAACTCCTGATTTCGGCTCAGGTCATGATCTCAGGGGCATCGGGTTCCTTACCTACTATGGAGTCTGCTTGAGGATTCTCCCTCTCCCTCTGCCTCTCCCCCCACTTGCATATCCATTCTCTCTCTCTCTCAAATAAATAAATAAATCTTACCAAAAAAAGAAATTAAAAGACCAACTCACACCAACACACTAATGTAAAACCAGTATATAAATCTATTTTAACTAGGTCTCCTTTCTTGACCACACATTCACACTTGAGACATTTTGGTGGTGGTATGCTTCAACACCACCCCTACCAAAATAAAATAAAATAAAATAATGCCTTTTTAAGTGTGATGTACCTCTTATATTAACTTAACACATTTATAATTAAGATATAAGTGAGGGGTGCCTGGGTGGCTCAGTGAGTTAAAGCCTCTGCCTTCGGCTCAGGTCATGATCCCAGGGTCTTGGGATTGAGCCCCACATTGGGCTCTCTGCTTGGCTGAGAGCCTGCTTCCCCCTCTCTCTCTGCCTGCCTCTCTACCTACTTGTGATTTCTGTCTGTCAAATAAATAAATAAATAAATCTTTTTTTTTTTTAAATGATTGAGTCATGATGTTATCATGTAACTGAGATCAACATTTTACTTCCATTCAATTTCCAACAATACATATTAAGTTTTCTGTGATATGCAAATGTTCCATGCTAGTCATCAGAATTATAGTTAGGCTCTAACTTAGATTATGAAATATATTGTGTAGAAAAGAGTTAACAGCAGGCCTGTGACTACTATCCTTAGAATGGCCTGCAGGCAGGGGCGCCTGGGTGGCTCAGTGGGTTAAAGCCTCTGTCTTTGGCTCCGGTCATGATCCCAGGGTCCTGGGATCGAGCCCCACATCAGGCTCTCTAATCTGCGATAAGCCTGCTTCCCCCTCTCTCCCTGCCTACGTGTGATCTCTGTCTGTCTGTCAAATAAATAAATAAAATCTTAAAAAAAAAAAGTATGGCCTGCATGCAAGGCTGACCTTCGGCAGGCTTCTAGGAATTTGGATTTTGAGAGGGTTCTCAAAAAACTGTCCAGTAAGAGTTACTGTGCTTAATCTGTTTGTACAAACAATGTGGTTTATGCCAAACACCTACTGCCCTTCTGGGAGTCTGAAATTTTGTTATGTACTAGTCAAAGGGTGCCAGCCCCCAACTATAAACCCTAAGAGCTGAGCCTCTAACAAGCTTCCCTGATAGAAAACATTTCACAGGTGCTGTCACAACTTGCTAAGGAAATTAAGTACGTTCTGTGTGACTCCATTAGGAAAGGACTCAAACACAAATTCCTCCAAACTTTGCCTCAGCCACCTTTTCCCTATGTTAATTCTGTTTGCAGATTTCGTTGTAATAAATCATAGTAAGTATACCCATATGCTGAGTTTTGTGCATCTTCCTAGCAAATCACTGAGCCTGGGGGAGATGTTGGGGTCACCCCAAACCACATACTAAAAGTTACCTGAGTAAAAGTATACCTACCATCTTACCAGGCAATGTGCTCTTGGAGGAAAGTCATTATTCATACACAACAAATCTTGCATAGATTGTGGAATAACATCTACAAAAACATTTAATAATGAAAAAATTAGTATGTTCAGTCTAAGACAAAATTTTATAACATGACTGGAAAAAAAAATCACATTATGTAACATATCCTGCTAGTCCATGTAGTTTTGCAATTGCTCAAGGATTGATTGATTGATTGATTTTTAAGATTTTATTTATTTATTATTTGACAGAAAGAGATCACAAGTAAGCAGAGAGGCAGGCAGAGAGAGAGAGAGGAGGAAGCAGGCTCCCCACTGAGGAAAGAACCCAATGTGAGGCTCGATCCCAGGACCCTGAGATCATGACCTAAGCTGAAGGCAGAGGCTTTAACCCACTGAGCCACCCAGGCGCCCGCTCAAGGATTTATATCTAGGACTTGCTCTACGATTTGGGGTGAGAGAGATTTCTCTTTCCCACTGCCTTATTTCAAAAAAGCCAGCCTCTAAAAACAAAAAGTATTATTCCTACATGTATATTTTCCTTTCTTCTAAGTCATGACTCAAACGTTTCCTCATCCTTCCTACAAAGCCACATTTTATCTGTTCTTCTTGATCTGCCTTTGACCCTACTTTTGTTCAAAATTTTACTTAGAATCCTGTCAACACTTTATCATCTCCTATGGCTAGTCTTTGCTAGCCTCTGGCCATTTACATAAGGGCTTCTTATAACCACTAAACAAGGATATCTCAGTCGTTAAGTATCTGCCTTGGGCTCAGGTCATGAGCCTCGGACAGAGCCTAGGACGGAGCCCCATACTGGGCTCCCTGCTCAGCTGGAAGCGTGCTTCTCCCTCTCCCACTCCCCCTGCTTGTGTTCCCTCTCTCACTGTGTCTCTCTCTATCAAATATCAAATAAATAAAATCTTAAAAAACAGAAAACAAAAATTAAAAAAAAAAAACACTAACCAGGTTCCCACTTTTTACCCATGCATCTTTAAGCGCTTGTATTGTCATTTATAATAAGACAGTGACATAAATGATTCTTAGTTATGCATAAATTCATAATAAATTCAAAGTATAAAGAATATTTGTTCATAAAAATATTTCCTTTTATTGTATAGCCATAATTCCTTAGGAAATATATATTTTCTTAATTTTCAAAAAGAATAGAACACTAATGACAATGCTTTAACTGAAGCAATGAAAACCCAACAAAATAAAAGATCAGTGCTCAAAACTTTTGACATCTGATAGTATAATTTTAAATATGTATCTCCAAATTAAATGAGTTGATGATTTACTTGTAACTTCTATCATTAGGTATAGCTTTAATCACAACCAAATTAAAACTGCACAATACATATACATATGCCATAATAATGACTTAAGTAACCCAAACCCATTCATCTTCTCTCATACCACAGCCCCCTATACGAGTTTACCTTAGAAAAACTGATTCTAAGCCTCGTCATTGTAACAGCTTTTCCTTGATGTACACTCTTCCCTCAAATTAACAGCCCTCAAGATTTCTCTACCTTTAACAGGTCCTTCGTTACTCAGCAGAATGTAGGACCTGGCAATCTCTGAGCTATTATCAGACTTCCCATCAGTTGCATCTATTTCCCTCACCCACTTACTCCTGAAGTACACATATTCATATTTTGTTGTAATCATTTTATTTAGTCTTATATATGTGTATAGATGGTCAATGTGTATAGATGGTCCTAGTTTATGAATCTGAATACATAAACTAGGTTAGAAACAATAATAACTACTTTAATAAACTATTGTTAGAAACAATAAATACTTTATTGTTTCTAAAAAGAATGCATATAATACAAAAGGTTATATAATTTTATTCCTATACAAGAAAAGGTACAAATATTTCAGGCCTACACTTACAAATGATAATCTGTTTTAAGCAGAAAAACTTTTTTCCTTAATTTATTTATTTTATTTTTTCAATTGAAATATAACTGACATTTAACATTATATTACTGTCAGGTATACAACATCATAACAACTCATTAATTGTATACACTGCAAAATGATCACCATTAAGTCTAGTCAACATCTGTCACCAGTTAACAACAAAAATTTCCTTGTCATAAGAACTTTTACAACTTACTCTCTGAGCAACTTTCACATATATGATACAGTACGATTAACTATAGTTACCATGCTGGACATTAATTACATCCCCATGACTTATTTATTTTATAACTGTAAATGTGTACTTTGACCTCTTTCATCCATGTTGCCCACCCTTCAACCTCCACCTCTGGGAACCACCAGTCTATTTTCATAAATGTAAGTCCGATAAGTTTTGTTTTCATTTTTTTTTTTAGATTCTACATATAAGAGATATCATATAATATCTGCCTTTCTCTTATTTCACTTAGCATAATATCATCAATTGCCTGAAAAACTAACACACATTCTGCATGTGTTTATTGTTTGAGTAAAGAAGGATATTTGACTGACAGCTCCAAGATTCATATTTTTCCAATACCTTGGTCTCTCACTATTACATGCTACTCTACCTCAAGGAAGAGATTTTGGGGGGTGCCTGGCTCAGTCAGTTGAGTGTCTGCCCTCGGCTCCTGAATTCTAATCCATTTGATCTGACTACAAACTTTGGGGTATAACCAAAACACTACACTGATAAATCAGAAAATAACTTATTTTTAAATCCTTCAAATCCCAGCTTATTGCTTAATTCTTCATTACATCTTCCCTGATCTCTCTTCAGTTAGAACTGATCGTTTCTTCTCTGAATTTCAGTAGCACTTTTTCTGGGCTCTTTGATGGCACTTATCATTTTCTATCTCCTATGACCATTAGTTATTTATAGACCATATATCCCTTACTGGACTATAAATTTCTTTTAACTGGGGGTTAGAAGTGCACGCAATAAATATTTTGCTAATCTAATTAATTTTGAAATGCTGCTATGCCTGTTCTTCTAAAAAGATAATATTCTATCTCAGATGTAGTGAAACAACTTCGCAAATGCAAAACATCTCCAGAGGACACTATTTAATTAAAAGAACTAAATTCATAATTCAAAATTATAATCACTCTTACAGTCAAGAGTTTCAAAATATGTAGTTAACAACTTACCTTCCAATACTTCATCCTTTCCTTCTTTATCAGTGGAATCTTGTACAAGATAATGATGAGTGATTGAGAACTTGAAGTCAGCAAAGGAAATTTCATCTGATTTCTCTTCCCATGTGCCAGAAGTAAATATACCCTATATTTAACAATAAAATGGAAAAATACATCCTCAAGGAAGTTCCCTTAAAATATTAACTATCCAGAGACATACAAAATTATAATTTTTGAATAATTTTTATAAGATATATATATAAAATCAAGAATGTATTACAGTTAAGTCCCATGCCTCTTACATTAAAAAAAAAAAAAACCCTTTCTACCATTAGCAGAATCTGAGTTACTTTCAGCTGAGAATGGTAACATTTCATAAATTTTAAAATTTAGGAAAAAATATGGCAGCAAAATATATTTTTATCATAAAAATCTCAAATTGATATCATTATATAGTACAGAGCATTACTGGACATCAGGAATTGCTTAATAAAAAGCAGTTTGTAGAATCAACTTGAGTGACATGACATTTGTCGGACTTACTTTCTTAACATATTTCTGCAACCTCCTTTAGCAAGCTTTGGTATTTAAATATTTTCATTTAAATAGCAACTCCTTGACTGGAAAACATTTTAATTTAAAGTTCCAAAGAGCCCCCTGACTTATACAACATAATTATAAAAAAAAGATTTTTCCCATTTTCTAATCTGCCATAGCTATTCCTACCACTGGAGAGGAGGTATACAGTCACTGCAGCAGAACACCACTATGAGGCAGGAAATACCAACCCAGCAACTTGCCAAGCAAAGACAGTTCCAAACTAGACAGAAAATATGTAAGTAATGAGTCTATGAGTTATTGGGTTTTTATAAAAAGTGTTTTCATGATCATACCTAATGTAGAACACTCAAATTTTTTATATGTGTTTCTGGAAAAGTATTTGTAATTCTGAATGAAGTTAAATCATATTTTAAATGTCTTACAGGTAGATTATATTAATATATCAAACACCAATCTTTTTATTAAGAGAAAAACCATCACATATGATACATATCAAAACCTATAATTTTATATGTTGGGTTTCTCTAAAGTAAGGTTAATCTGTATTGAATTAAGATATATATGGCCCATACCAAAATTCTCAAATTGTATACTTAAGAGCTTGGTGTGCTACAAGGAATGCCCACTATAAAGCAATCAAGGCTAAAACTAAGGACAAGAGCAAAGTCCAGAAAATGAGAGAAAAGCACATTCTTCAAGCTTACAGAAAAGCTGAAATACTCTACTTAAATGATACAAAGAAACATTACCTGGCCCTAATTTTGGATTCTGAGAACTACTGTCAACCTTACCAACAGCCATCTCAAGGAGGATTTGCTTGTATTCAATAAACAAGTGGTATCCAGGTTCTGGCTCCCAAACAGACTTTTTAAGATAATCAGTTCAACAAAAAACAATACTCTAATCTGCCTCCTTCAATTCCATTATGATATAGTCCTTTGACACCAAATTTTAGTATGGTATATATTTATGATTAGAATCAGAAATGAGGGACGCCTGGGTGGCTCAGTTGGTTAAGCGGCTGCCTTCGGCTCAGGTCATGATCCCAGCGTCCTGGGATCGAGTCCCACATCGGGCTCCTTGCTTGGCAGGGAGCCTGCTTCTCCTTCTGCCTCTGCCTGCCTCTCTGTCTGCCTGTGCTTGCTCGCTCTCTCTCCATCACTGACAAATAAATAAATAAATAATCTTAAAAAAAAAAAAAAAGAATCAGAAATGATAGCTCTGGTTCAAAATTAATCTAGTGATTCATCAAAAATAACCTCTGAGGGCACTGATCAGACCATAAAAAAGAAACAAGCATATATAATGGAAAGAAATAAAACTGTCTGCATTCACAATGATCTGATATGTACCTAGAATATCCAAAGCAATGTACAAACTACTAAAACTAACTGATGAGCTTAGGAAGTTAAGAATTCAAGATCAATATACAAAAACCATCTGTATTTTTATATACAGGCAGCAAACACTTGGAAATGATTTTTTAATCAACATATATTATTTGTACAGGTCTGTGAATCCTCAGTCTTACACAATCCACAGCACTCACAATAGCACATCCCCTCCCCAATGTCCATAACCCAGCCACTCTATCCCTTCCCCCCAAACACCCCAGCAACCCTCAGTTTGTTTCCTGAGATTAAGAGTCTCTTATGGTTTGTCTCCCTCCCTGGTCCCATCGGAAAATGATTTCTTTAATACCACTCTTACAACATCAAAAATAAATTAACTAGAAATATATGTAACAAAAGATGAGCAAGAATTCTACCTAAGAATGCTTCAAAACATTGATAAGCGACTATTAAAGACCTAAAGAGAGCTCAATGTACTTGGATTGGAAGACACAACAGCATTAAGATGTCATTCTCCTCAAATAGATCTATAAATTCAACACCATCCTAATCAAAATCCCAGCAGGCATTTCGTAGAAATTGACAAGCTAATTCTAAAACGAAAATGAAATCCAAAGGACCTAAAATATCTAAAATAATTCTGATGAAAAATATACTACCTAATTTTAAGACTTATTTTGCTATAGTAATTAAGACACTGTAGTAGTGGCATAAAGACAAACAGATCATTTAGACATAATAGTCCAGAAATACATTCACACTTATCCATTTTACAACAGAGGAGCTACTGCAATTCAGTAGGGAAAGGGGAAAGGATGGTCTTTTCAACAAACGGTCCTGGAATAATAAGATATTCAAATAGAGGAAAACAGAGAACTGTCTTTACAAACTTGAGATTGGCAAAGACTCCTTTGACAGGGCTCAAAAGGCACTAATAATAAAATAAAAAATTAAGAAAATGAGGAATACCCAAATACATAAAATAGCTAATAACAAACCTAAAAGAACTAATCAATAATAACACAGTAACAGTATGGGGCTTTAGCACCCCATTCACATCAATGAACAGATCATCTACCTAAACAGAAAATCATCAACAAAACAATGCCTTTGAATGACACACTGGTACAAACGGATTTAACAGATATTAGATATTTAACAGAAATTATTATGCAGGATATTCCATCATATGAAAGTAGAATACACTTCTTTTTAAGTTTACATGCAACGTTTTCCAGAACAGATCACATATTAGGCCACAAAACAAGCCTCAACAAATTCAAAAAAGACTGAAGATATACCATGTATCTTTTCTGACAATACTATGAAATTAGAAGTCAACCACAAGAAAAAATCTGTTAAAACCATAAATACATGGACATTAAGTAACATGCTAATAAGCAATAAATGAGTCAGGCAGGAAATAAAAGAGGAAATAATAACGTACATGGGGGGAAAAAAGAAAATGAAAATGTAACAGTTCAAAACCTTTGGGATATATGAAAATGTTTTAAAAGGGAAGTTTATAGGGCGCCTGGGTGGCTCAGTGGGTTAAACCGCTGCCTTCGGCTCAGGTCATGATCTCAGGGTCCTGGGATCGAGTCCCGCATCGGGCTCTCTGCTCGGCAGGGAGCCTGCTTCCTCCTCTCTCTCTGCTTGCCTCTCTACCTACTTGTGATCTCTATCTGTCAAATAAATAAATAAAATCTTTAAAAAAAAAAAAATAAATAAATAAAATAAAAGGGAAGTTTATAGGAACAGGTCTATCTCAAGAAGCAAGAAAAACCTCAAATAACCTAACCTTACATGTAAGGGAGCTTTTGTAAAAAGAGCAATTAACAAAACCTAAAACCAACAGAAGGCAGGAAATAATAAAGATAAATAAATAAATAAAGCAGAAATAAATGAAACAGAAACGTTAAAAAAAACAAAAACAAACAAAAAAAAACACTAAAACATACCAATGAAACAGGAGCTGGTTCTTTAGGGGGAAAAAAAGAAATCAATAAAATTGAAAAATCTCTAGCCAGACTGATCAATATAAAAAGAGGACCCAAATAAAGTCATAAATGAGAGAAGAGAAATAAAAATATCAAATATCAAAGAAATATAAACAAAATACAAATACAAAGAAATACAAACAATTGTAAGAGAGTATTATGGAAAACTATATGCCAACAAATTGGACAACCTAGAAGAAAGTAAAATTCCTAGAAATATATAAACTATTAAAACTGAAACAAGAAGAAATAGTAAATTTGAACAGACCAATAACCAGCAAAGGAATTAAATTCATAATCGAAGTCCAGGACCAGAGGACTTCACAGGTAAATTCTACCAAACCTTTGAAGAGCTGGGATGCCTAGATGGCTCAGTTGTTAAAACATCTGCCTTTGTTTGGCTCAGGTCATGATCCCCGGGGTCCTAGGATCAAGTCCTAAGTCAGGCTTCTTTTTTTTTTTTAAGATTTTATTTATTTATTTGATAGACGGCGATCACAAGTAGACAGAGAAGCAGGCAGAGAGAGAAGAGGAAGCAGGTTCCCTGCTAGGCAGAGAGCCCGATGCAGGGCTCGATCCCAGGACCCTGAGATCATGACCTGAGCAGAAGGCAGAGACTTTAATCTATTTAGCCACCCAGGCGCCCCCTAAATTGGGCTTCTTGGGGGAGCCTGCTTCTCCCTCTGCTTGTGCTCTCTCTGAAAAATACATAAAATCTTTTTTTTTTCTAAGATTTTATTTATTTATTTGACAGAGATCAAAAGTAGGCAGAGAGGCAGGCAGAGAGAGACAGAGAAGCAGGCTCCCTGCTGAGCAGAGAGCCCAATTCGGGGCTCGATCCCAGGACTTTGGGATCATGACCCAAGCCGAAGGCAGAGGCTTTAACCCACTGAGCCACCCAGGCACCCAATACATAAAATCTTTAATAAATAAATAAATTAAGAGTTAATATCTATTCTTCTCAGGTGCCTGGGTGGCTCAGTCAGTTAAGTGTCTGCCTTCAGCTCAGGTCATGATCCCAAGATCCTGGAATCAAGTCCCATATCAGGCTCCCTACTCAGCAGGGAGTTTGCTTCTGCCTCTCCTTTTGCCCCTCCCCCCACACTTGTGTTCTCTCACTTGGCACTCCCTCCCAAATAAATATATTTTTTAATTATTTAAAAAAAAAATCTATTCCTCTCAAACTATTCCAAAATACAGAAAAGGAAAACTTCCAAATTCATTCCAACAGGCCACTCTTATCCTAATACCAAAACCAGACAGACCAAAACCAGATAGACACCACAAAAGAAGAGAAATACAGACAAATATTCCTTGAAGAACACAGAAGCAAAAATACTACACAGAATCTAGAAAACTGAATACAACAACCATTTAAAAAAAAATTCATTCACCCCAATCAAGTGGGATTTATTCCCAGGATACAAGGGTGGTTAAATATTTGCAAATCAATCAAAGTGATGCATCACCCCAGTAAGAGGAAGTATAAAACCCATATGATCATTTCAGTAATGGAGAAAAAGAATCTGACAAAGTACAACATCAACTTGTGCTACAAACCCTCAATAAAGTATGTTTAGAGGAAACTACATCAACATAATAAAGGCCTGATATGAAAAACTCACAACTAACCACCATGCCTAAATGGGGAAAAACAGAGCTTTTCCCCTAAGGTCAAGAACAAGACAAGGGTGGCCACTCTGACCACTTTCACTCAACATAGTACTGGAGTGCCAGTCACAGCAATCAAACAACAACAACAATAAAAAAAAAAAAATCAAAGGTTTCCAAATCAATGAGGAACAAGTCAAACTTTCACTATTTGCAGATGATATGATACTATATAGAGGAAACCCAAAAGATGCCACCAAAAAACTGCTTAGAACTCATTTATGAATTCAGTAAAGTTGTAGGATACAAAATTAAGGTACAGAAATCTGTTGCATTCCTTTTTTTTTTTAAAAAGATTTTATTAATTTGACAGAGATAGAGACAGCAAGAGAGAGAACACAAGCAGGGGGAGTGGGAAAGGGAAAGCATGGGAGAAGCAGGGCTTCCAGCTGAACAGGGAGCAGTATGCTGGCCAATCCCAGGACTCTGGGATCAGGACCTGAAGCAAAGGCAGATGTTTAACAACTGAGCCACCCAGGCACCCTGTTGCATTTCTATATACCAGTAATGAAGCAGCAGAAAAAGAAATTAAGAAAACAGTCCCATTTTCAAGTGCACCAAAAACAGTAACACACCTAGGAAGAAACTTAACCAAAGAGGTGAAAGATGTGTACTCTAAAAGTATATATAAAACACTGATAAAAAAAATGAAGATGATACAAAGAAATAGGAAAACATACTATGTTCATAGATCAGAATAATAAATATTGTTAAAATGTCTACACTACCCAAAGCAATTTACTCATTTAATGCAATCCTTACCAAACTACCAACAGCATTCTTCACAGAACTAGAACAAATAATCCTAAAATTTGAATTGGAACCACAAAAGACCCCAACTAGCCAAAGCAAACGATCTTTTTTTTAAAAAGATTTATTGGGGCGCCTGGGTGGCTCAGTGGGTTAAAGCCTCTGCGTTCGGCTCAGGTCATGATTTCAGGGTTCTGGGATCGAGCCCCGCATCGGGCTCTCTGTTCAAGCAGAGAGCCTGCTTCCTCCTCTCTCTCTCTGCCTGCCTCTCTGCCTGCTTGTGATCTCTGTCAAATAAATAAAAATCCTTAACAACAACAACAACAAAAATTATTTATCTTAGAGAGAATGTGTACAAGTAAGCAAGGGAGGGGGCAGAGTGAGACAATCTCAAGTGGACTCCCCACTGAGTGCAGAGCCCAACATGGAGCTCAACCCCACAATCCTGAGATTATGACCTGAGCCAAAATCAAGAGTCAGAAGCTTAACTGAGCCAACCAGGAGCCCCCAGCCAAAGCAATTTTCAAAAAGAAAAACAAAGCTGGAGACATCACGATTCCAGATTTCATGTTATGTTACAAAGCTGTAATGATCAAAACAGTATGGTACTAGCACAAAAATATACACATAAATCAACATCACTGAATAGGAAACTCAGAAATTAACCCACAACTGTATGGCAAATTAATCTTCAACAAAGCAGGAAAGAATACCCAATAATAAAAGATTATCTCTTCAACAAATGTGTTTGGGAAAAGTAGATAGCAATATGTAGAAGAATGAAACTGGGCCACTTTCTTACACCATATACAAAAATAACTTTAAAATAGATTAAAGACCTAAATGTGAGACCTAACACCATAAAATTCCTAAAAGAGAACACAAGCAGTACTTCTCTGCAACTTGGCCATAGCAACTTTCTTCTAGATATGTCTGCTCAGGCAAGGGAGACAAAAAACAAAACTATTAGGATTACATCACAATAAAAAACTTCTGCACAATGAAAGAAAACTAAAAGGCAACAAACTGTATGGAAAAGATATTTGCAAATGACATACCCCATAAAGGGTTAGTATTCAAAATACATAAAGAACAGATACAACTCAACACCCAAAACACAAGTAACCCAATTAAAACTGGGCAGACATGAACAGACAATTCTCCAAAAAAAAGACATCCAGATGGCCAAAAGACACATGAAAAGATGCTCAGCATTGCTCATTATCAGGGAAATGCAAATCAAAACCACAGTGAGATACTATCTCACATCTATCAGAATAGCTAATGTCAAAAACACAAGAAAATAGTTTTGACAAGGATGTGGAGTTAAAGGATCTCTCTTGCACTGTTGGTGGGAATGCAAACTGGTGCAGCCATTGGGGAAAACAGTATGGAGGTTCCTCGGAAAGTTAAAAACAGATCTACCCTATGATCCAGTCATCAAACTATTAGGAGTTTACCCAAAAAATACAAAAACACTAATTCATGGGGCTACATGCACCCTTATGTTTATATGGCAACATTATTTACAATAACCCCGATATGAAAGCAGCTCAAGTGCATCCATCAATACCTGAATGAAGAAAAATTAAGTGACGTACTCCTCATTAATGAAACAGACTCTTAATTATAGAGAACAAACTGATTGTTACCAAAGGAGAGAGCCTTGCAGGGATGGCTCAAAGAAGTGATGGGGATTAAGGAGTGTACTTGTGATGAGCATCAGGTGATGTAGGGAATTGTTGAATCACTCTAAGTGTACACCTAAAACTAATTTAACACTGTATGTTAACTAACTGGAATTAAAATAAAACTTCAGAAAAGTTTAAGAAAATGAACTTCACTAAAATAAAAACTTATGCTTCTCAAAAGACAAGAAGAAAATGACTGAGGAAGCCATGACTGAAGGAAAGATTCAAATACATTTATTTTTTTTTTTCAGAATACATGTATTTGACAAAGGACTCACAACCAGAGTATGAGGATAATTTAAAAAATGAAACAATCTCAGGGGCACCTGGGTGGCTCAGTGGGTTAAGCCTCTGCCTTCAGCCGGGTCATGATCTCGGGGTCCTGGGATCCAGCCCTGCATTGGACTCTCTGCTCAGTGGGGAGCCTGCTTCCCCCTCTCTCTCTGCCTTCCTCTCTGCCTACTTGTGATCTCTGTCAAGTAAATAAATAAACTCTTAAAAACAAAAACTAAACAACCTCATTTAAGAAAAAAAAAAGGAGCAAAAGACTAAAAACTTAGCAAAAGAAGATATAAATGACCAATGAGGGTACTTGGGTGGCTTGGGTCAGTTAAGTGTCTGACTTTGGCTCAGGTCATGATCCCAGAATCCTGGGATCAAGTCCCACATCCAGCTCCCTGCTCAGCAGGGAGTATGCGTCTCCTTCTGCCTCTCCCCCTACTCATGTACTCTCTCTCTCTCTCTCTCTCTCTCTCAAATTAAGTAAGTTAACACAGTTAACTATCATGAATTAGTGGATACTACCACATATTAGAAGTCATCATGAAATCCAAATTTAAAAACCACATTGAGATACCACCTCAGACCCAATGGAATGACTAAAAACAGAAATCTGACGATCTCACCTGTCAGAAAGAATGGAATAACAAATCTCATACATTGCTAAAAACATAAAATGGCATGACCAGTTTAGAAAAACGGTTTAGCAGGTTTTTTTTTCTTGAGATTTTGTTTATTTATTTGATGAAGAGAGAAAGAGAGCACACATGGGGGAGCCGAAGGGAGACAGAGAAGGAGACTCCCAGCCAAGTAGGAAGCCTGATGCCAGGGAGCTGACGTCATAACCTGAGCCAAAGGTAGACACGTAACCAACTGAGGCACCCAGGCGCCCCACTAATCATTTTTTTAATATATTTATTTCTCCACTAGACTGTAAAAAGCAAAGACTATGTTCTATTCTGCTTTACATCACAGAACTCAACAATACCTACACATTTAATAATTACCTTAGGAATTACCTTTTTTTAATATTTATGATAACCCCCATATGTCCCAAAGATGCTAGGAAATACATAATACATCTTAAATAAGTGAAAATATTTAAATATACTTACAAATATTTGTGGATGTATTAGAAAAATGTAATATATTTGGATAATATATACATTGTGATCTACTCTATCTGAAAGGTATACTCTCTGACTTGAACTGACATATGTACATCAGAGTCCTCCTGCTGTGTTTATTTGGAAATTTATTTTCTCATTGCATGGGAAAACAGAGGAGTAAACTCACTGCCTTTCTGTATTAAGAGATCTTCTCTAACACCTAAACACAAGTCATCTTTAGGATTTACTTGTTACCAGAATCTAATTTCATCTTAAATGGCCTATGATGTAAAATATAATCCTCCATTTAAGAAATATAAATTTAGGGGCGCCTGGGTGGCTCAGTGGGTTAAAGCCTCTGCCTTCCGCACGGGTCATAGTCTCAGGGTCCTGGGATCAAGCCCCACATTGAGCTCTCTGCTCAGTAGGGAGCCTGTTCCCCCTCTCTCTCTGCCTGCCTCTCTGCCTACTTGCGATCTGTCAAACAAATAAAATCTTTAAAAAAAAAAATTCATATATATATATATATATAAATAAATTTAGGGTGCCTGGGTGGCTCAGTGGTTTAAAGTCTCTGCCTTAAGCTCAGGTCATGATCCCAGGGTCCTGGGATCCAGACCACATCCGCTCTGCTCAGCAGGAAGCCTGCTTCCCTTCCTCTCTCTCCCTGCCTCTCTGCCTACTTGTAATCTCAGTCTGCCAAATAAATAAATAAAATCTTTAAAAAAAAAAAGAAAAGAAAAGAAACATAAATTTAAAAATTAATTGTTTAGCAAACTAAAAACTGTTTCTTCTACTGCCAAATGCAACACATTATTGAAAGGGAGAAAAATATAGTAAAGCATTAAAAAAACAGTGAATTTTTTTCCATTTCTTTTTTTGAGGAGGATATAGCTATGGTTCTCAACCTGATTAGACTTTAAAATCACTGAAGAAGCTTAAAAAATGTACTGATAAATAGGTTCCACAACAGACCAATTAAAACAAAATCTCTGAGGTTGTAGCCAAAACACTGTAATTTTTTAAAAGTTCCTCAAGTGATTCCAGTGTGCACCCAGGGTAGACAACCACCTGGTATGGAGCTAAAATTAGTTTTCAACCACAGGAGTAAGAAATCCTTTTGACCACAGACAGTATTAAAATATAAGCATTAAAAAATCATCTGTAGACAACTGAATATCCACATGCAAAAAAATGAAACGGGATCTTTTCCTTAACTCAAAATGGATCACAGATCTAAATGTAGGAGCAAAAACTATAGATACTATCAAGAAAGTTAAAAGATAACCCCCAATGATAAATGTTACAACATGAAAAACAGGAGGAAAGTATTCGCAAATTATACAGCTAAGGGACTTGTATCCAAAATGTATAAGCAACTCTTATACTGAATAATACAAAGACAACCCAATGTAAGAATGGGCAAAGGATCTGAACCGACATTTCCCTAAAGAGGTATACAAATGGCAAAAAGGAAAATGAAAAAATATTTAATATCAACAGCCATTAGGCAAATGCAAATCAAAATAAGATATCACTTCACATCCACTAAGATGGCTATAATCAAAAAGGTAACAAGTGTTGATGAGGATGTGGAGCGATCAGGACAAATACATTTTTGATAAAATGTAAAATGATGGGGCGCCTGGGTGGCTCAGTGGGTTAAGCCTCTGCCTTCAGCTCAGGTCATGATCTCAGGGTCCTAGGATAGAGCCCCGCATCGGGCTCTCTGCTCAGCAGGGAGCCTACTTCCCCCTCTCTCTCTGCCTGCCTCTCTGCCTACTTGTGATCTCTCTGTCAAATAAATAAATAAAATCTTTTAAAAAAAAATGTAAAATGATGTAGCCACTTTGGAAAACAGCCAGGCAGTTCCTCAAAAGGTTAAAAATAAAGCTACCATATGAACTAACAATTATGCTCAAAAGAAATGAAAACATACATCCACGCAAAAAACATATACATGGGGTATGTGCTTTGGTGAGTGCTGTGAAGTGTGTAAACCTGGTGATTCACAGACCTGTACCCCTGGGGATAAAAATATATGTTTATAAAAAATAAAAAATTAAAAAAAACATATACATGAAGGGTCAGCTTTACTTGTACTAGCTAAGAATTAGAAGCAATGTAAATGTCAATCAACTGATAAATGTATAAATAAAATATACTGCATCCTTACAATGAAATAGTACATAGCAATAAAAAGAAATGAAAGACTAATAAATGCTACAATATAGGCCAATCTTGAAAACTTTTTGCTAAGCAAAAAGGCTACATATTGTATGATTCCGTTTATACAAAATGTTCAAAACAGACAATTCTACAGAGACAAACAGTAAGTTAGTTATTGCCTCAGGAGAGGACAGAACAGTAAGTAACTGCTAACAGGTATAGGGTATCTTTTGGGAGTAACGGAACTCTTCTAAAATTGTGGTAATAGTTGTACAGCTCGATCAATATACTAAAAACCAATGAATTATACACCTTAAACTGGTTAACTATGGTATATAAATTTTATCTCAAAAAAAAAATTTAGACTGGGGCGCCTGGGTGGCTCAGTGGGTTAAGCCGCTGCCTTCGGCTCGGGTCATGATCTCAGGGTCCTGGGATCGAGTCCCGTATCGGGCTCTCTGCTCAGTGGGGAGCCTGCTTCCTCCTCTCTCTCTCTGCCTGCCTCTCTGCCTACTTGTAATCTCTCTCTGTCAAATAAATAAATAAATCTTTAAAAAAAAAATTTAGACTGAGAAGATTTTCCTTTAATCACAACATCTTACCACTATCTACTCAGCCTGAAAAACATTCCACAGTTTCAAATCTGAATGCACAAGAATCTTCTTTAAAAATAAAGAGGGAGCACATGGGAGGCTCAGTTGGTTAAACAGCCGGCTCTTGATTTCCACTTAGGTCACAATCTTGGGGGTCCTGTGTTGGAACCCTGCACTTAGCTCTATGCTTGGCGGTGGGGGTGGGGAGGGTCTGCCTGGGGATTCTCTCTCCCTCTCCACCTGCCCCTCCCCCTGCTCACACTCACACATGCACAAGATCTCTCTCTCTCTCTCAAATAAATAAATCTTTAAAAAATAAAAATAAATAAAAATAAAGATTTTTTAAAAATAAAACTCACTGAACATTTCATCTATTTATGGAATAAAACATACCAAGTTCCTAAAACAAAACAAATATGTTAGTATGCTGGAGAAATAGCATACAAATAAATACCTAGTACAATAGTCCCCCCTCACCCGCAGTTTTGCTTTCAACAGTTTCAGATAACCACAGTAAACGTCGGTCCAGAAGTGGATGATCGTCCTCCTGACATATCGTCAGAAAATCAGTAGTAGACTAACACTGTATCACAGTGCCTATGTCATTCACTTCACTGCATCTCATCATATAGGTGTTTTATCATCTCACATCATCACAAGGAGAAAAAAATAGGTGAGCACAGTACAGTAAGACAGACATATTGTTTTACTGACATATTATTATAATTATGATGTTTTATTATCAGTTGTTGTTAATCTCTTACTGTGCCTACTTCAAAAATTAAAGTTTACCATATGTACGTACAGAGAGGCAAAAATATCTATAGGATTCAGTACTATCCATGGTTTCAGGATTCCAAGGCATTTTTGTAACATGGATAAGAGAAGCTATAGAACTCAATTCCAACAGGTATCTGATGATTTCAAACAATAACTAAAAGACAGCAAAAAATGTGAAAGAACATATTTAATCCAGAAAGTAGAAGCTGACATGGCATTCTCCATGTATTTTGTAAAAATTAGATTTGTTACATTTAAGGAACTTGTTTCTTGTGAAATGGACAGAAGTATGTGACAAGGTTTCCAATAGTAATTAATGTTTCATGGCAAAGTTTCCAGTTCAGTATATTTATTATACAGTCATGGATACTGGCCGTGACAACTTGAAATTAATAAAAAATTACATCTAATCTCACACAGACACACAAACAGTTGTCACAGGCAGCCTGGTTGGCCCTCAGCCTGGATTAGGATCATTCCACTAAAAGCAAAGAAGTAGAGATAGGAATGATATTAATGCTCAATCCGGAAGCTTCAACATGGAACTTTGACTTTAGTTCCAGAGGGTTATTAAAAACCCTAACAAAAGAAATTCGGAAACAAAGGGGAACTTGATATTAGCCCCTCCTGAATCAAAAAAGAGCCACAATTCATCCAGAGAACATTCAACTACCCAAGAACTCTAACAGTAGAGATCCTAAGAAACAGGGACACAGCCATCTACAAGTGAATCATAACAAATACAACAGGCTGATCCTCAGGGAAAAGAACTAGCCAGTAGATTTAAGTATGCACAAGACACACTGGTTGGCACAAGTAAGTCTGCTTTACAGGAAACAAGTACTCTACGGCCACCTCAGGCACTCGGCTCTAATAAAAGTTTGGGCCTACCTCCACAGCCAGAACTTAAAACTCTTCTGAGTCAGAGTGGCTTGTAATTTAAGCCTAAGCATTTCATCTCTTGATCTGACCTCTTCATCTGTAGAGATGACCTTTCTCATTTGTTTATACAGCATTTGTTTGTACAACGGCATAGGCCCTACACCAAACTGAAGTTCAAAATATAATTCATGATGTACACTGAAAATTTTACTTCACTCTGAAAGAATGTTGTGCTATAACTCAATGGAAGCAAAAAATCCTTTCAAAACAAACAAAGGAAAGAATTAGGAAATAATAGAACTAAAAACATCTGAAGACACCTCTAAACTATCTCAGAAGAAACACGAGTTTTCTCAGCCAGAATACACTACATAAAACTTCATTTCTCCCCAGGTAGATGCTAAATGTTTAACTTCTAGGAGCTCCGAGGAATCAATGGATCGATTTTATTGTAAAAAAGTGTTAAGTAATTCTATGTATTTATATTCTACTCTGCTTAAGCAACTACCATTTTAAAGCCTCTGGTGCATACTTCTGAGAGAGATGCAGCAGCACAAGCACAAGCAGCAGCAGCTGCTAACTGAGATGGCACAGTGTCACATGGGGTTATGGTAAGCAATAGAACTAGATTTCCAACACAAGCAGTATAGAGCCCAGACTCTTCATCACTCAGCTATCTCTTTAAAGATACCTCCTGACACTTCCTATTATTAATTAAAAACTTTAATACAGGGGCGCCTGGGTGGCTCAGTGGGTTAAGCCGCTGTCTTCAGCTCAGGTCATGATCTCAGGGTCCTGGGATCGAGTCCCACATCGGGCTCTCTGCTCGGCGGGGAGCCTGCTTCCCTCTCTCTCTCTCTCTGCCAGCCTCTCTACCTACCTGTGATCTCTCTCTGTCAAATAAAAAAAAAAAAAAATAAAAAAAAAAAAACTTTAATACAACAAAGAACTAAAAAAACTTTCAATTTGAAAGAATAGGAAACATGATAAAATGCTAATTTTTTCCTTCTATATAATATTCAGAAAAGTTACATACACTATGGTTATTATTGAAAGGAAAAACAAAAATGGAGGGGAAAAAATACTATAAACATTATCTTAAATAATCCTATTCCTAAAAACATTATAGGCAGCTCAATGTTGATTTCATTTTAATTTACTGCATTTCTTTTTTTAAAGATTTTATTTATGTATTTCATAGAGAGATAGAGAAAGAGCTCAAGTAAGCAGAGCGGCAGGCAGAGTGGGAGAGAGAAGCAGGCTCTCTGCTGAGCAGGGAGCCCGATATGGGGCTCAACCCCATGACCTTCGAATCATGACCTGAGCAGCCGCTTAACCAACTGAACCACCTAGGCGCCCCTAATTTTCTGCATTCCTGAAACACTATTCTCATCACTGATCCTCAACTGTCTAATTTCCAAAATCTTTTTCTTTATAAGTCTCTAATCTATTACACATTTAAATGTTCTAAAAGAATGCAAATAAAGGAATCTAAATTGTTTATAATGTTTCTGTCAGTCTCAAGTTTGACATATTGTTATAACTTAGTTTGGGAAGTTTCTCACAAAGAGAAAATGTGTAATTCAAATTTATTTTACATTTGCTATATGAACTTTAACTACTGAAGTAAGTGTCATTCCAATCTACTAAGTGGGTATGAAAAATGTGAACTCATTTCAGTACTATTATAGTCATTATTCTTTTAATATTCTCAAGTAATGATTCTTCTTCCATAAATTTTTAGTGAGGTAGGAGTCAATCACTGACTGAACAGTTCAATTACCAGCTCATGCTATACCCAAACTTAACATCTCACAATAAGTACTTACAATTTTTGCTGGCTACATAGAATCATAAAATTACAAGGCTAAAAAGGATTTAAAAGGTCATTTCTTTCAATCCCCTGCCTTCAAGCAAGCTCACACTCATACCACCAAGACTTTGAACCAAGACTTTGAACTATTTTATAAAGCCTAGACACTAAAATTCCAAAATATGCTTTAGGAACTTTTTCTAATACTTCCTCTACCTAAGTTTACATTTACTTAATCTCTCAAACCAAAAACGGCAGAGTAAAATAAAAACATCAAGGGTGTTAAAGCCAAGTATGACCTAGGTGTAATCCTGTTTAAACTATAGGCAGAAAGACCTTGAGAAAATTACTACAAGAATCCAAAGTCTTACTTACTGTCCACAAAATGGGATAACACTTAATCATTAAAATCTGCCTAAGAATTAGGATTAAGTAAATTAATAGACACAATCCCTATTATATTGCATGGCACCCTAACTCATGCTCAAGTAACTGCCATTTCCACCTCTCTTAAAATCATTTCCCGGCACCTCAGAGTCTGTTATGGTAAAGGAGCTTAGTCAGATTAACGATCCTTCAGATAAAAATTATAAAATCTGTACAAAAACAAATCAATTTTTCAAGGCTCTGAAGAGTGACCAAAGAGTGACCAAGCAGAAACCAGGGTGTCCATGAAAAAAATAAATGTTATCTGATAAGATTTGCGCGTTTCTATTTTTTGTCTAAAATAGCAGTTCTCGAAATTTTTTACCTCAGGACTCCTTTGAACTTTACTCTTAAAAATTACTGAGGGGGCGCCTGGGTGGCTCAGTGGGTTAAAGCCTCTGCCTCTGGCTCAGGTCATGATCCCAGGGTCCTGGGATGGAGCCCCTCATCCAGCCCTGCATTGAGCCCTGCATTGGGCTCTCTGCTCAGCAGGGAGCCCGCTTCCTCCTCTCTCTCTGCCTGCCTCTCTGTCTACTTGTGATCTCTGCCTGTCAAATAAATAAAAAATTTTTAAAAATTTTAAAAATGTTAAAATTACCGAGGAACCCATATTAGAAATTAAAAAGGAAAAAATTATAAATTTTTGAATTCATTTAAAAATTATAATTAACTTATTACATGTTAATGTTCTACCACTATTTTCCAGAACAAACAAAAATATAAAGGGGGGGGGCACTGTTTCACATTTTGTAAATCTCTTTAATATATAATTTAAAAAAGACATTTGGATTCTTGTTATCTGTACTTTCATTCAATCTTTGCAATCCATTGTTCTGACTGAAGTATATGAAGAAAGCTGGCCTCAAATATATAATGTAGTTAGAAAAGGCAGGGCCTTCTCAACCCATGAAGGGGTCTCTGAGAACAGGAGTCCTCAGGCCCCACATCTTAAGAACTGCTGATCTAAGGGCACTCTATCCTATGCACAACTCAGAGTTGCAGAATGATGGAGCTTTACTGGATTCAAGCAACAGAGGACAAACTTCAAAAATGACAGGAAAGTTCTAAAGTTAAGACATAAATTCTGGAAGGGAAGAAACCAATGGGGGTAAAAGCCCTGAAATTTGTATATAAACTCTGCCCCAAATTTTTGTTATCTATTACACCAGGCACGAACAGTGGAAACCCCACAGTACAGTGACAAAGAAACTAAAAGAAAAGATTTCAGGGGTGCCTGGGTGGCTCAGTTCAGCTCAGGTGTTGATCTCAGGGTCATAGGTTTAGGCCTGAGCCAAGCACTGAGTCCATTTAAAAGAAAAAAGAAAAACTTAAGTGCTGTCACCAATGAGAGAGAGGAGGTTTAGCACAGTCAAATGAACTGCCTGCAAAAAAAAAAAAAAAATACTCTTCAGAGGAACACAACAGAATCTACATTTCATTCAAAATTCAAGCATATAATTAAGAAATTACTGGATACCCACATGCACAAGACAAACAAAACAAAACAGGAAAATGTGACCTATACTCAAAAGAATATAGTCAATAAAAACCAAAACCAAGAAGGCCTAAATATAGCAATTGACTCTAAACTAGCTATAATAAATACACTCAAGGACTAAACAGAAATATTTTCAAAAAGAATTTAGAAATGAGGAACCTCAGAGAATTGGAAATTATGTAAAGAACCAAATTATGTGTAAAGGCCTAAAAAGCATAATAACTAAATTGAGAAATATATCAAATGGACTTAACAGTAAATCAGAGACAGCAGAAAAAAGAGTAAATGAACTAAAAAATAAACCAAGAGAAAGAGAGGGAAAAAAATGAGGACAGCAGAACCTGAGAGACCTGTGGAAAAGTATTAAGAGTTCAAAGAAAAATTATGTCACAGATAAAGAATAGAGAATGCAGCAGGAAAGTATTTGAAGAAATAATAGCCTAAACTTCCCTAGTTTGGTGAAAAACAAAAATTTATATATCCAATATTAACAAATCTAAGCCAGAAAAATGACAAGTAAATATACCTAAACTGTAACAGTTAAATGGCTTAAAAAGAAAACTGAAGGAAAAAAGCTTAAAGCCAGCCAGTGAGAAAAGCACCAAAATAGAAAAAAAATATGAATGACACCTAACCTGTAATCAGAAACTATTGAGAGAAGAAAAAAATAGGACTACATCTTTAAAGAACTGGAATGAATGAACAAATGAATGAATAAATGATAAATAAGTAAACATCAACCCAGAATTCTTCAGCAAAATTATCCTTCAGAAAAAAATGCAAAGTAAAGGTATCTTCAAATAAACAAAACAGAATTTGCACACAGCCAAGTGTACAGCAATTTCTCAAAAAATTTTTAAAATTATCATGAGACCCATCGATTCCACCTCTGGGTATATATCCAAAAGAAATGAAAGCAGAGACGTGAACAGATATTTATACAACCACACTCACAGCAGCAGCATTCATAATAATATAATTCATAATAGCCAAAAAGTAGGTATGTTATTCATATTCATAATAGCCAAAAAGTAGAAACAACCTAAGTGTTCATCAACAGATTAACAAATGGATTAACAAAATGTGGTATATACATACAATGGAATATTCTATCATAAGAAAAAAATTCTGACACTTTCTACAACATGGCTGAACTTGAAGACATTATACTTAGTGAAACAAGCCAGATACAAAAGGATAAATACTCTATGATCCCACTTATATGCGACACCTAAACTACTCAAATCCATAAAAACAGAAATAGAATAGTGGTGGGCACCGATGACAACTATGAAGAACCTATGACATTCTTAATGTTGAAGCACTGAACATCTCTCTTACAACTGGAAGAAGGTAAGAATGTCTGCTCTCAACAGCTCTCAAAATGTTACTAAAAGTGCTGGTTGGGTGTGCCTGGCTGGCTCAGTCGGTGTCTCTTGATCTCAGTGTCATAAACTTAAGCCCATGTTTGGCACAGAGTTTACTTAAAGAAACAAGCAAAAAAGACCACCCTGACAACACTGTGCATAACTGTGCATAACTGACAGGGGTCACTAGCTATTTTAGAGAAGAAAAAAAAAAAAAGTCCTGGTTAGTGTAGTAACAATAAGAAATAAAAAGGACAAAAACTGAAAACAAAGTAAAACTGTCCCTATTTGCAGGGAACATGATTATGAATGTAGAAAATGCAAAGAATTAACAATAAGATCATGATTCTTTACTTTAGCCAAGTGTGAAGATACAAAGTCAACATACAATCTATAAATACAGAGAACAAACTAATGGTTGCCAGAGGGAAGGTGGATGAGGGGACGGGCAAAATGGATGAAGGGGAGACACAGGTTGCCAGATATGGAATAAAAGGCACTGCATAACGAATAAAGTCAATGAAGCTGAAATGGACTGTATGGTGACAGATAAAAACTACACATGAGCATAGTATAATGTATAAACTCACTGAATCACTATGGTGTACACCTAAAATGAATATAACACTGTGTGT
This sequence comes from Mustela nigripes, assembly GCF_022355385.1. Taxonomy (NCBI): domain Eukaryota; kingdom Metazoa; phylum Chordata; class Mammalia; order Carnivora; family Mustelidae; genus Mustela; species Mustela nigripes. The sequence continues at coordinate 94,766,263 of NC_081559.1, forward strand.
CAACTCTACTCAAATAAAAAGAACTTTTTTAAAGTCAACATACAAAATTCTATTGTATGTCTGTGTTCTAGCAATAAACAAATGAAAAACAAAACTAAAAAACAATTCCATTACAACCACATACAACATAAATACTTGGTAATAAATTTAACAAAAGATATGCCAGACCTCCACCAAAAACTTTAAAGCACTGTCAAGAAAAATTAAAGACTTAAACAAATGGAGATATGTGGAATTTTCATGACTGGAAGCTTCAAGACTGTCTAAATGTCACTTCTCCCCCAGAGTATCCTATAAATTGAACACAAACCCAATCAGTTCCAGCAAAATCATAATCTTTTCTATGGAAACTGAGAACCTCACTCTAAAATTCATAATGGAAACATAAAGAATCTAGAATAGACAAAACAATCTTGGGAAAACAACAAAACCTAAAGACTTCAAATTAACCTCAGGACTTAGTATAAAGCTATTTGGTAATTCTCAACTGAGGGCAACTTTGCCTCTCAGAGGATATGTGTCAATGTCTAGATACATTTTTGGTTGTCATCACTGCGGCAGTGTTATTGGCATCTAGTAGTTAGAGGCCAGGGATACTACCAAATAATCTATACTGCATGAGGCAGACCCATAACCATCTGGCCCAAAATTTTAATAATGCCAAGGCTGGGAAACTCTAATCTCCAGTAGTTAAGACAATGTGGTACTGACACAGTATAGACAAACAGATTTAATGAAACAGAAAGGTAATCCCCTACATCAACAATTACCAGAAGGTAATCTCCTACATCAACTGCCTGAAAAATGTAACGGAGTAAAGTGTTTTCAACAGAGGGTTCTAGAATAGGATACCCATATATAAACACTGAAACGTGACTCTGCACTTCAAACCATATACAAATATTAGTTCAAGATGGATCACAGACCTAAAGGCTGAAATGATAAAGCATGTCGAAGAAAACATAAAAAGAATATATTCACGACTTCCAATACTACTATCTGAAAAGACTGAAAAGCAGAATACATAAAAGAACTAAAATACTCCTAAAACAAAAAAAAAAACTCAAACCAGTCTAAAACATGGACAAAAAATTTGAATAGACAGTCCACAAAGACAGACAGACAAATGGCTAATAGTAAGCATATTAAAAGTTGTAAATATTAATAACAGAAATACAAATGAAAACTAGAATGAAAAATACAAATAATTCCACAAACTACATACCCAATTGAAAGATCAAAATTTTTAAAACTGAAAACAAGCAACTGGTGAGAATGTAGAGCCACCCAAACTCTCATGTATGTATTGCTGGTAGGTGAATAAAATGGTATAAAAAGCTTTAGCAGTTCCTTCAAGTTAAACATATACCTATCCTATGATCTAGTAATTTCACTCCTAGGTATATATCTTAGAGAAATAAAAACATACGTCTCCAAAGGGCTCATACAAGAACGTTCTGCTTTATTCATAGCCAGTATGTCTGTCAACAAGTGAAACAAACTGCAGTATATTCATACAACAGAGTACTACTTTGCAAGAAAAACAGTGATTCTTGCAGGCACAAAGAAGCCAAGCACAAAGAGTATATACTATGATGCCATGTACATGAAATTCAAGATCCAGGCAAAAGTAATCTACAGTTTAAAAGAAAAAAATGAGAACAGCAGATGCCTGGGGAACATGAGTAAGGAGCACTGGGATTAACTGGAAAGGGCTGCTAGGGACCTTTCTTGGGTGAAAGCAATGTTCAATATCATGAATAAGGAGTGCTGTTACACTGATAAAAACATTTGTCAAAATTAAGCAGTTTTGTGCATTACAATATATGTAAATTTTATTTTAAAAAACTATTTTAAAAAAATCTAGTGGGGGTGGAGAGTTGATAGAGGTACTACTGAAACAAAAAAACAGCAGAACATTGTTGAAACGGAGTGATGGGCACACGGGGGTTAATCATACTATACTGTCTACAAATGTTTGACATTTTGCACAAAGGGTTTTTTTTTTTTTTTAATTCCTCTTAACTCTCCCCCTTCAGTGGAGGAAGAGAATTGGTAATCACTATCCCTCATATCAATTAAAATCTCTTCAGTCACTATCTAAACTTTCTTTTATCATCTCAGTAATCCCTGTCCTTTACATTTTATTTAATCTTATTCATCATAATTAACAGCTTACCTTGCTATCAATCCATTCACGTTTTCCCTAACTGACTTATTTACCACTATCTATAGGGAGAAAGGGGTTGGATAGAGTAAACCTTCCTTTAGCCCTTGCCAGGCAGTATGCTATGTACTTTGAATACATTACCCAATTTATATCCTAAAATTGAATTTAGCATCTAAATTTTAATCTTATCTATTACTTCTCTCCCTCATCAGAATTTGTGTTCAGTGGCAACATGGATCTCGTCTTGTTCATTATTTCTTCAGATCTGGCACACAGTAGATATTCAGTAAATATGCATAAATCAAAGTATTAACAATTATAAATAATATCACAGCTCACTAATACTCAGTTTGGCTCTCTTTTTGGTGTTGCAAATCATTCCCCATTCCAGTTACAGCTACCTTATTTTGCCCTTAATTTTACTATCATATATCAATTGTTGTTATGTACTTGTTTCAAGTGGAATAGAATGATCTATGTTTGCAAACTTACATTTTCTCTTTATTCAAAAATGTAATCATAAAAATATTTTAGGGGCGCCTGGGTGGCTCAGTGGGTTAAAGCCTCTGCTTTCGGCTCAGGTCATGATCCCAGGGTTCTGGGATTGAGCCCCGCGTCTGGGCTCTCTGCTCAGCAGGGAGACTGCTTTCCTTCCTCTCTCTCTCTCTGCCTGCCTCTCTGCCTACTTGTGATCTCTGTCAGATAAATTAAAAAAAATTTTTTTAATAATTTAATAAATCAATTTATATTTCAGCATATCTTTAAATGATTTTTAATGATGTGTGATTTCTATATGCAGTGCTACTTTCTCTGCTCATATTCATATGAATAAAGAAGAAAATCCTAATGCTTTGATAATCTCAAATTCTGTTAACATCACCATAAAGCTAAAAAAATCCTCACAAATATTGAGAGTTCCTTACAGAGGGATAAACTGCAGTTAACAACAGACTTATAATAAAAGTGATCAATTTTACTTCAAAAAAATTATCTAACAAAACAAAGCATCTACATAAGCCTAAAATCAAATTGTTAGTTCCCATTAGTGCAAAACAGAAAGTAAGTTTGTTCTCAGAGTACATTCTTTAGTAATTATTTGGGGCATGGTTTATCTTAGATTAGAATTAAGTATCTTAATTAAGTATCCAGCAATATCTTAGATTAGAATTAAAGTTCTACCTCACTTTTGAATAATTTCTTTATTCTTAAATATCCTCAAAACTTTCATGAAGTTAAAAAAAGGGGGGGGGAGACAAATACTATTAGTGGTATTGTAAAGTACAAAACTTGAGTGAAATTGCTGCTAACTAACAGCAAGTCAGTTAAGAACAAGATTTTTCCTCATTAGTTAAGCAAAATACTCTACCATGAAGTTGGTAATTACAACGTTCCTCTGACTAAAAAACTTGTAAAAAGATTTTCTAATATTCTAAGGGGGAAAGCTGACTAAAAAACTTGTAAAAAGATTTTCTAATATTCTAAGGGGGAAAGC
>NC_081559.1:94769934-94785416 GCF_022355385.1 Mustela nigripes
AAGAGAGAAACATCAGAAGAAACAAAATCACTCACAAAGAATGACATTATACAGGTAAAATTTTATTTAAAAACAGTTCACAAATGTCTTACACATATTTTTTGCCAGATTCAAATCCAAGTTCTTCCAGATGCCACTTTATGTTCATAGATCATACATAACTTTAAAAAAACATTTAATTCAAAGGTACCATAAGCAGCGAAGGGCTTTAAAAAATAGGGAGGAATTCAAAATAAATTCAAAGTAAATACTTATTTAGAGACACCAGCAAATAGATCTGACCTTTTCAAGTGGCTTTCCCAAACAGTTTCCAATCAGTTTCCAGTCATTTAAGACTTCTTCAATTTTGGAAATAAACCTAGGAAAGAATAAAAAACAAAAACAAAAAGGCTTTCTGTACATGCAACAGCACTTTTTTTTTTTTTACTACTGTCATAAAATTTCTTTCAAAAAAGTATTTTTTATATTTTAACAATTTTATCAGAGAAGGCTCACTAAGGTTAGTATTATTAGTCTAATTTATGGATGTGGAATAAATGTGGAAATAATCTTCTCTAATCCAAAAATTCTTATTTTTTTTAAATAAACATTTTTTAAGCAAACTCTTCCCTTACCATAGGACTCAAACTCACAACCCCAAATCAAGAGTTCTAGGCTCTACTGACTGAGCGAGTCAGGCACCCCAAATTTTGACTTTTTTAAAGTCTACTACTTACCTAACAAAGCATCTGCTTCTGTAAGATATAAATTAAGAATAGATCTCTAAAATGAAAGAAGATGGGATTGGGAGGGAAACAAACCATAAGAGACTCTTAATCTCATAAAACAAACTGACGGTTGCTGTGGGGAGGCAGGATATAGAGAGAATGGTTGGGTTATGGACATTGGGAGTGTATGTGAAATGATGAGTGCTGTGAAGTGTATAAGCCTGATGATTCACCAACCTGTACTCCTGGGGCAAATAATATGTTAATTAAAATAATTAATAAAAAAAATAAAACATGGGGTGCCTAGATGGCTTAGTCGATTAAGCGTCTGCCTTTGGCTCAGCATGATCCCAGGGTCCGGGGATGGAGTCCCTCCCTCATCAGGCTCCCTGCTCATCGGGGAGCCTGCTTCTCCCTCTCCCTCTGCTGCTCCCCCTGCTTGTGCTCATAAATAAATAAATAAATAAAATCTTTAAAAAAGAATACATTTCTATATTAAAATGAACATAAATTTGGAACAGAAGTAAAAACTGACAAACTAAAAGGATACTATTAAAGATAACTATGAAACTCGGATGCCTGGGTGGCTCAGTGGGTTAAGAGTCTGCCTTCAGCTCAGATGATGATCCCATAGTCGGGGATCCAGTCCTTCGTCAGGCTCCTTGCTCAGCAGGGAGCCTACTTCTCTCTCTCCCTGCTGCTCCCCCTGCTTGTGGGCTCGCTTGTACATGCTCTCTGTCGCGCGCGCGCTTTCTCTCTCTGACAAATAAAAAAACAAAATCTTAAAAAAAAAAGGGTAACTATGAAACCGATCATCGTTCCCTACCCTCAAAACAACTATTCTATTTCAATTAACTTCTCTTTTGAAGATACTTAGGAATTGATTTATCTTCCTCTCCCCCCAAAAATTAACATTCAGAACCTTTGCTCATTAAAATAAACCATGTTTGGGGCACCTGGGTGGCTCTTCAGTTTGTCCTTGGCTCAGGTCATGATCCCAGGGTCCTGGGATCTAAACCTGCATTTGAGTCCCTGCTCCCTGGGAAGCCTGCTTCTCCCTCTCCCTCTGCCTGCCCTTTCCCCTGCTTGTTCTCTCTCTCTCTCTCTGTCTCTCTCAAATACATAAAATAAAAAATAAAAATAATATAAAATAAACCGTGTTTTAAGGGACAGCTGGCAAGAAACTATAGGCAGATTTGTCAGCCATAAGGAATAAAGATTAACTGATGGATTTTAAAACGAATCACTATCTAATCTTTAAATCTACTGATGAAACAGATCTCTGAAAAAGAGAATGAATTGTGACTAATTCACTAATTCAGCAAATTAAAACTGTCAAATCTCAGTAGTACCATTAAAAGACACTTTTTTTAATAAAAGAAGACTTTTATTACACTAAGAAGGTAACTTCTCATATAAGCATGATGCAATTTAATAGCAAAACTGATCTCCTACATCATATTGCTACAGTAGCAGAGTTAATTCTAGTCAAAATATATTCACAGGCATCAGGTTTTTTCCTTCAGTGACATTATTAGTTAATATTTACATCTGTTATAAGTCAGTAATGACAGTAATGATAAATCAGAGTTTTTATGATTTAAATGAAACTTCTAATTAATTCCTCTTTGAAATTAAAGGCAGTATTAATAAATATACTAATTCACTTCTGGGTAGTTCAGTCAAAAGGCAATTACTGGTTATGAAATAAGTCAACATGTTTATCAAAAAAAGTAAATAAAAATTTTTAATGGACCCAAATGTGAGCAAAAATGTGCATGTGAGGGGCCCCCAGGTAGCAGAGTTGGTTAAACTAGAGACCCTTGGTTTCGGCTCAGATTGTGATTTCAGTGTCCTGAGATCAAGCCCTATAACAGGCAGCGGGAAGTCTGTTTAAGACTCTGTCTCCCTCTGCCCCACCCCCACGCTCTCTAAAATAAATAAATAAATCTTTTTAAAGATGTGTATGTGAAATGTACACTGCATTTATAATAGTAAAAAACCGGAAGCCACCTAACTGTCCAACTCCAACAAGCAGCTGTAAATTAATGGTATCCTCTGAATGGATCATGTTTGAAGGCCATTTGAGGAAATAAGAAAATGCTCATTTCATATATGAAATGAAAAAATGAAAGCTATAGAAGTGTTAATATGTTTTGATACAAAATGTTTACAATGCACAGATTAGAAGAAATTTTCTCAAAATATTAATAGTAGCTATCTCCTAATGGTACAATTATAGGTTTCTTAGATTTTTTTTTTTTTATTCTACTGGGAGGTATTATAATAAAAATCATTTAAAATAATATTGCTTTCACAATAAAAGGAACATATCAAAATACTTATTTTATGGTTTCTACTGGTACTAGCTAAAAGAGTAAAATTGGAGTCTACTGAAAATATTGAGATTTGACTAGGAAAATTTAATTAACTATCCCTGAAAAACCTCAAGATTACAATACAGGATCATTTCCTCTGACTCCTCACTCTATATTAAGTTCCTTTGTTATATACCCTTTTAAGACCAGGTGTCTTTCCCCTTCTCAGCTCTCATTTCAACTGTAATTAGACTCATTTGTATTGTTATTTGATTCATGTGTCTCTTCCACTACACTATATGTTAAGAGCAAGAATTGTCTATTTTTATTGACCATACCCCTAGGTCCTGCACTATATTTGACACACACACACACACACACACACACACACACACAATAAATATTTCTGTGAAGCACAAATGATTAAAAAGAGGGGGTTCCATTCAATACTCTCAATAAATTGTATGGCTCCTAACATATTAACAAGAACTTTCATTCACACATTAAACTCAAGGTTTAAGAGACTCCAAAGCCTTAACATTTTCCCATGAACTATAAAACACTACTTCAGCTCTAGAGAGAGCATGAAAGCTAAAAACCAAATTTCCTACTTTGTGGTAGTTCTCATAACTGGGTTAACAATTATTCCCGTATCAGGAGTAAAGGGCTTAATAATGCACTTCAGGATATTTTAAATATTTAGCTAAGAGGGGAAAAAATCATGTTTCCATTCCATACTCTTGTTGCTTCCTCACCCCCACTCTCCAAGATTCAGGTTATATTTTTCTATCTACCTTCAAGACATCAAGTTATTGGGTGCCTAGGTGGCTCAGCGGGTTAAGCCTCTGCCTTCAGCTCGGGTCATGATGACAGGGTTCTGGGTTCAAGCCCCACATTGGGCTCTCTGCTCAGCAGGGAGCCTACTTCCTCCTCCCCCCCCCCCCCCCCCCCCCCCGCCTGCCTCTCTGCCTACTTGACATCTGTCAAATAAATAAATAAAACATTAAAAAAAAAAGACATCAAGTTATTATTTCAAATTCGACAGGTCTAAAACTGCATTCTTCCCACTTTGACACTTTATCTTCATTCTTTCAGGCAAGAAATGCCAGTTGCATGTTTCTTTCTACTCTAACATTTCATCAAGTGTATCTATCTAAAACTCTTATTTGAAACGTCTTACAATCCTCCTTCCTATCCTGCCTTTCTCTCCAATCTCCAAATCACCGACCTAACTACTGATCAAAGTCAGTCACTTGGCTTCTTTTTACCTAATCTCCTGCAACAACTCTCATCCTATCACTTTGCCACTCTAAAATCAAGGGTCTCTCACTACTGTGATTTGATGGTTTTTCTCTAAGTCTCCCGACCAGCAACATCAGCCTCACTTCAGAACCTAAGAAATGCACATTTCTCAGTCCACGTCAGGCATGATCAGAAACTATGATTCTGATGCACACTAAAGTTTGAGAATCCCTGGTCTTAAAGCACCGAGTCTAGAGATTCCTCTACTCAGCTTTGAGGCTGTCCGCGATCTGTCTCTATTAATTCTATGTATTTACTTCAATAGATAGCCTTCACTCCAGTAGAGACATCTTCATGAAGTCCCAAAGGCTCATTTTCACCTACCTCTCTGAGCATATTAATACCTTCTCATGTCTAAGCAATCACTTCCCACTTTCAAGGCCCAGCTCATTTCGTATCTTTTCTATGAAAGTATCTCCCTTCATTGTAATCTACAATATCATCCTTCTTCAAAGTACTATTTTTAGTTAATACCAGTTTGCTTAAAACTTAACCATATGCTGTTTTGTTTAACACATGGATCAAAGGTTTTGTTTTATTCTTTTTTTCCATTAGTTTAACTCTGGATACAGAGTTCTACCTGCTCAACAAAGCATTGCCCCTAGGGTTATGTCTTACTGACTTGTCTTTTTTTGGAGGATACCACAAGTCAAATTGTTATGCCAGCGAGGACATTTTTTTTTTTTTTTAAGTAGGCTTCACACCCTACTCCAGCATGGAGCCAACACAGGGCTTGAACTCATGACCCTGAGATTAACACCTGAGCTGAGATCAAGAGTTGGCTACTTAACCAATTTAGATCATCCAGGCGCCCCTCCAGGAGGGATCTTTTATAATTTCCCGTCATGTAATGACATAACATGCACAAATTTCCTCTCCCAACCAGAAAGATTATAAAATATTGCAACAAGCTAATTACTGACCTCCACACCCAGAACAGTCTCTGTGACACCGACCAGAAAACTTCACAATCTAAGCAACCACTCCTTCACAAAGGTGGTTTTCAACTAATTTCAGTGATACAGCAATTTCACTCAGCTGTTCTGTGAGGTCTGATAGTCACAGGAAGCCTGGGCACATTAGCCAATGAAATGTAACAACTTGAATCACAGAATTCCAAAACCATCTGTAGCCTATCTTAAAAGGTTATTCTAAAGGGCAGAATGGAGATGGTGGGCGTGTGGCAAATGGACAACTACGAGTACTCTAAATGCCCCCTCCAAAAACGGGTATACCAATGCACACGAGAGGAAAAAAACAACTGCCAAGTTTACTGCTTATGATAAAATGAGTTAAACGGAAATGAAACCAGGAACGGAAGTGGCAGCTACGGAAATTGTTTCCACTGGTGGGAACAGCCAAGGTCTGAGGGAAGTGGTCTCAGAGTAAACAAAACTTTTTCTGAGAGCCGCGTCCCAAGGGTTTGGCTGACGGGGGCGGGCCGGGGCTTGTCAGACGCGAGACGCGGAAGAGGCTTGCAGCACACTGGGGACAGGAGAAGACGCAGAGCCGGGGGTTCGCCGGTTTTTTTTCTCAGAAGTTGCAACACATGTGGTCTACGTTGTGGAAGCTGCAGGGGGACGCAGAGGCCCAGGGTACCGATAACCAAAGCTACGACTCACTCACCTTTCCCATTCCGAGGCAGTAGTGAAGTCAGTGATCTCAAATACCTCGGACTCGGGCTACAGGTAAAGGAAAGGGAGGAAAAGAAAAAGAGATTGAGCGCCCGGGCGCTGACACGGAGGAACGAACTTAACAGACAGGGAGGGATAGGTGGGGAGGAAACAACTCACCTCACTGTCGGCCGCCATCTTGAGGAGCGCCAGGAAAGGCGCTAAGGCTGCCGGGAGGACGAGGAAAGGAGGATAAGGACGGCGGGGAGCAAACGGGGGCGGGGCCTCAGGGCCGACCAGCCCCCGGAGGCACCTCCCCCTAGTATTGAGTCCTGCCTGGAAAAGTCCTCCAAGGCTGAAATCATTGACTAAAAGAAACAAACAGAAAAGCTTTGAATTTGAAATTTTCATTTAGATTAATGAATTCTGGAAGATAACAGAAGGGAGGAGGTAAGACAAGGCTCTAAGTTACTGTGGATAAAGTGGTATTAAAAAGCCAAAACCACATTGAATTTGTTTTCATTCAACCTCTATTTATTGAATGCAAGGCGCAAAGCTAGATGCCGGTAATACCCACCGTTGCCTCCCCCAGCCCAGCCTGAAACAATTTACACAGTTTGGTTAAGTCATGAAATAAAATCATTTTGCTAGTTCTCTGGTTTCTCGGAAAAGCAACATACTGTTCAATGTATGTTCAATGTACTCTTCAATACTCCACTTTTTAAGCCACTGAGGAACAGAAGGAGTAGCCCCTAGCAATTAATAATTATACTTCATTCATGCTCAAGTATATATCATGAAATGATACCATGTCCAGGATTTGCATGAAAATAATGGGAGGGAGAATGGTATAAGGAGTAGGGCTAGGAATAAAACCAGATTAGCTATGTGCGGGTAATAGTTTAAGCTAGTGATGGGTACCTGAGTGTTTATACCGTTCTCTCTACTTCTGTTAGGTCTGAAATTTTTCATAATTAAAAGTGGAAAAAGATTAAATCTCATTTAATGAGTTTTGCAACGCACAAGGAAGAATTTGGTGGTAGAGAACTAAGAAAATCAGTGATGAAAAAAATATTAACCTTGTGACTCAGTTGGTTAAGTGTCCAGCTCTTGGTTTTGGTGTAGGTCATGATCTCAAGGTCTTGAGATCGAGCCCTGCTAGGGGTTCTGCACTCAAGCATGGAATCTGCTGGAGATTCTTTCCCTCTCCCTCTCCTTTCCCCTTTGCTCCTCCCTCCACCCCACCCCTGTGCTTTTGCTCTCACGCTCTCTCTCTCCAGGAAATAAGTAAATAAAATCTTTTTTAAAAATTTAATCTTAGGGGCACCTGGGTGGCTCAGTGGGTTGAGCCTCTGCCTTCGGCTCAGGTCATGATCCCAGGGTCCTGGGATCGAGCCCCGCATCGGGCTTTCTGCTCTGCAGGTAGCCTGCTTCCTCCTCTCTCTCTGCCTGCCTCTCTGCCTACTTGTGATCTCTGTCAGATAAATAAAGAAAAAATCTTGAAAAAAAAATTTAATCTTAAAAGGTTAAAGATATCAAAAATAGAGTGATATAGATAGGGCAGATGAGGAAACTAAGATGAGAAGAATTATGACAACCGATAGTTACTGCTAGTGCCAAATCTTGAACCCCTGTCTTCTGATGTTCCTTCTAGTATCTATCTACTATACCACTGGGGGATTGTGAGTTACCACTAAAGCAGTCTTTCCCAAGAGGTCTCAACTTGCATACTCCATTCATTTACAAGCGTTTAACTATAAGTCAATCACTGCTAGGATATTAAGATGTATTATGGATATAGTCCCTGACTTTAAGGAACTCAGAGTCTAGTAGAGAAACTGGAAATTCACTGCACAACAGAATGAAGAGGTGCTGCATTATCAGCATTAATATTAACAATATAGAGGTCAATGGTAATCTTGACAAGAAGAATCTTGAAGGAGAGCTGAAGGATAAGATGGGCCAACCAGGGGGGGAAAGCTTCTAAGCATGTCTAGAGGCTCAAAGGTGGGAAAATCTGATCCATCCAATGAACAAAAAGGGAGCACTTTAGAGCAAAGTGTTTGTGCTAGAATTGGAGAGGTAAGAATAGGCCAGACCAAATAGAGCCCTCTGACCAGAGTTGGACTTTATTTTTTTTTTAAAGATTTTATTTATTTATTTATTTGACAGAGAAATCACAAGCAGATGGAGAGGCAGGCAGAGAGGGAGATAGAGGGAAGCAGGCTCCCTGCTGAGCAGAGAGCCCAATGTGGGACTCGATCCCAGGACCCCAAGATCATGACCTGAGCCGAAGGCAGCGGCTTAACCCACCGAGCTACTCAGGCGCCCCCAGAGTTGGACTTTATTTGAAGCACAACAAAAGTCACAGAAATGTTTTCAGCAAGAGAGCAATATGATCCAATTTGCATTTGGCAGAAGTTCGGGTACTATATGAACAGACTGGGGGTGGGGGCATTGCAAAAGAAGTAAGGACAGGTGGTGACTATTAAAGCATCCAGTGAGAGATGACGGTGTGGAGTCTTGGACTGGGGTGGTCAGCTGACATGGTGAAATTATTTGATATGCATTTTGAAGAAATGATTGGTGGGACTTGATGCTGGATTAAATATAGAGGTAAGGGAAAGGAAGGAATCAAAGATAATTTTCAAGTTTCTGGCCTAAGCAAATATATGGGAGATGATGCCATTTCCTGAGATGAGCAAGACTGGAAGGAGCAAGGAAATTAGTGTTTGGTTTGGGTAGTATGAAGTTCGACAGGTTTGTACCCAAGGATACTCAAGGAGGGGTGTCAAGGAAAAAAAAATGGGTATAAGAATAGGACTCAGAGGCAAAACCCAATGGTGAAGATTTTGGGTGGATTTTTAAATCACAAGAACAGATGAGGCAATTTAAGAAAAGAATGTAGAAAGAGAAGAAAAGAGCCTCATCTAAAGACCCGAAAACATTTTATATTTAGAGAATGGATAAAGGAATAGTATCCAGTGAAAGAAGGGGAATGGCTTGAGAAATAGGAAAGCAAAGAAAGAGTGATGGCACAGAACCCAAGAGAGGAAAATGCTTCACGATGATAAATATTGACTGCTGCTGGAAAGTGAGTGAAAGAGGAATATAGTGGGATCAAGGGTGATTATTGTTGTTTCTGGGGTTTTCCTTTGTCTTTAAGACAGAGGAAAACAGATATGTTTGCACATGAATGATAATCTAAGAGAGAGAAGTTGACTGATGATGAAGAGGACCTGGAAGAGCTGAAGTTCCTATTAAGGGGAAAAAGAAGGAAATCCAGAGCTGGGGGGGGGCACCAACACCAGGGGGCACCATTCACGTTGCATTCAGAAATCTTGCTTCAGAAGAGGCCCCTTCTTCCCCTCTCCCCTTCTTACCATCCCCTCATCCCATCCCACCCCATCCCCCCAACCCTTCCCCACACCCCTACCCCTACTCCTGCCCCAACCAAGATCACTTTTCAAATAGCAGTCCCTGGAGTGAGCAGAGAGCCTGATGTGGGACTCGGTCCCAGGACCCTGAGACCATGATCTGAGCTGAAGGCAGACACTTAACTGACTGAGCCACCCAGGCATCCCAAGTTTGTAGGTCTTAAGGTCAGACAAACTCAGATTCAGCCATTTACTAACTACAATATATCAGTTGGAGCAAATTACTTAACTCTTCCAAACCCCTGGGTCTTTATTAGTAAAATAGGACTTCTAAGACCTCATATTACAAAGGGTTGTGGCAAAGATTAAGTTCTATGAACCAATGTAAGATGGTTAGCACAATGTCCTGGCATGTAGAGGTGATCAACTGTGGTAGGAGCATTTATCGTGTGAATTTACTATGAAACCAGAAATTGCTGCTCACATGTAAGGCATTACTTTTTCTTCCCCCTTGTTTAGCCGTGAAGAAATTTCAGTACCAAAATGAGAAACTAAAAAATCTCAAAGACTTTGCTGCCTGAAGTTAAATTTTAGAAACTGGACAAAAGAGCCTTACTGGGTTGCTAGGTAAAGTTTTCTTCCAGGATATTTTTGGCTTCTTGTCTTCTCCCTGGAGAAACTTTTAAAATAAGTTATTTGTTAAAGTGAAGTGTGAAGCCAGGATGCTAATGATGTAAAGTACCCAAGGGAGACACACTTTTATTAGATTTTCACTGGTTCACAAGGCAGAAAAGATTTTGTTTCTTCAGTATTAAGAGCTCTTTGGCTACACATCCAAAGGCAAGGGATTTTCTGTTGAAAGCACGTTTCCTCACTGGCATAATTTTCAGTTATTTCAAGGTGTTAACCAATAATAGCCACGGGGAGAATTTTGACGCTTAGGCAATTTAAGAGGTTAGATGCCTGGAAAAAAAAAATCACCCTTGGCTTAGTCCTCAGAGGAATGTGGGGGCATAACAGTTTAATTAGGTCTTAGTGAAACAGCAAACATTGTGAGAGGAGCAACAGCATAGGACTATGCCGTCCCCGCTTAGCTGGAAGCTCCGTGCAGGGAGAAAACGGCAGTAGAAGGTAGAGCTGTAAGGCAAACGTATGCTATGATCATTAGAAACTCTTGGAAGAGAAATCTCTAAAGCCAAATTCTCAGACATTTTTTTCACTCAGTAATACCCATCAAGTCATAGCACTGTGGTCAGTCCTATGGAGGGAGTAAAGAATAATCCCTGCCCTCAATGTGCTCACAAGTCTGAGAAAAGACCTAAGTATGATATGGTTTAGAAAGGGATGCAGGATGGTTAATCCAACTTCAAACTCTTTTCAGAATCAATGGTAGGAAAATATCTAAGTGACCTTTCAGAACACACACACAATATTTTTTTAAGATAATTTGTTTATTGGGAGGAGGGGCAGAGGCAGAGGGAGAGAGAGAGAAGTTCAAGCAGACTCCCTGCTGAGCGTGGAGCCAGACACGGGGCTCTATCTCATAGCTCCGAGATCTTGACCAGAGCAGAAATCAAGAGTTGGATGCTTAACCAACTGAGCCATCCAGGTGCCCCAAGAACACACACACACCATATTTTATATCCTAAAGAAGTACTCCACTATCAGGATGCCTGGTTGGTTCAGTTGGTTAAGCTTCTGCTTTCAGCTCAGGTCATGATCCCAGGCTTAGCAGGAACCTGCTTCTTCCTCTGCCTGTTGCCCCCCTCAACACGACCTTGTGCTCGCTCGTGCTCTCTCTCGCTCTCTCTCTCTCTCTCTCTGAGAGAGAATAAACAAAATCTTTTTTTAAAAATTAAAAAAATAAATTTTTAGAAAAGCACTCCACTATTCCTTGAAATAGAAAAAGGTACAATCACCAAGGCAAGGAATCTCCCGGAAATTTTAAGAGAAGTGATTTATTCACTCCTTCACAGTCTTCAGTCACTTACCATTCAATCTGTCCTTTCTTTATTCACTAAACATTTATTAAAAGCAGCTGCTATGTGCCTGGTACTTCATAGAAGCTGGGAAACAAAAACATAAAAACAAGGTGCCTGCGGTCAGGATGTTTCAAGTAAGATGAGAATAAGTCAAGAACAGCCAGTTCCAATTCTTAAGTGTGTCACCTGTCTGGTAGACTCAGTTAAGAACAGTACTTGTTGAAAGGTTGATTTACTTTGTCCAAGTTTACGTGTTTCCATTTTTAAAATATTTTAGTGGGTCTTGAACTCAGAACGTAGGAAACAAAAAATTAACTGAAGAGTCATGAGAATTGTGTACAAGTTTATGGAGCAATCATATCCTTCTAGGGGCATCTGCGTGGCTCAGTTGGTTAAGCATCTGCCTTTCATGATCCCAGGATCCTCGGATTGAGCCCCACATCAGGCTCCGTGCTCAGTCGGGGGCCTTCTTCCTTTCCCTCTGCTGCTCGCCCTACTTGTGCTTGCATTCTCTCTCTTTCTTTCAAATAAATAAATAAAATCTTGAAAAAAAAGATACAATCACTAATACTAGGTAAGCATGAATCCTTTCAGACCTCTACCTATTTTCCATACATATTTATATATATGAAATATATAGTTTTACCTTCTTTTTAATCAATTTTTTGCACAAATAAGCATGTTTAGTATTTAATATGCACCAAATATTCTTCTGAATGTCTTATTGGAATTAACTCATTTAATTCTTAAAATTGCCCTGTGAAGTAGATATTGTTCCTATCATACACCCTTACTTGAGGTAATGAAATGAAAACAGAAAGACCATAGGTAACTTGCCCAGGTTGTACACCGAAGTGGTCAGGCTGGCTCCTGAGCATGTGCTCTGAACCTGCTCATACCAGTATCACTACCATGTATGCATTATGCAGCAACCGGTTCTTTTTTAACTGAACTCTATGTGTTGGAGCGCATTTTGGACATGATATAAAGCTCTTTCCTCCTTTTTTATACTGCTACACAGCATTCCAGAATTCAAAGTACAGATGTACTACTTTTTATTTAATTCTCTTCTGTGACTTAACATACTTGATCTACTATTTAAAGATATGAATAATATCCTTAGATGGGCGACAAGTACATAGCGGTTTGTTGTACTATATTGCTTACTTGGCTTGTTTTAAATTTTCCAAAATAAATTTTCTAAAAAAGTTATATAAAAAAAATTCTACCCTCTCTCTAAAATAAGGGGCACCTGGGTGGCTCAGGTGGTTAAGTGTCTTGCTCTTGATTTCACCTCAGGTCACAGTCTCAGGCTGACATGAGGGCTATTGACTCAGAGGTCAAGCCCCATGTTGAGCCCAGCATCAGGCTCTTTGATGAGAGTGGAGCTGGCTTGAGATTCTCTCCCTCCTTCTCCCTCTAACCCTTCCCTGCTCTCTAAATAATAAATAAATAAAATTAATTTAAAAATAAAAATAAAACAATTTAAAAAATTAAAAAAATTCTAGGGTAAAAATTTTATTATACCTGCATGCTTGTGATCACCTCTCAGAATTACTCTAGGGTGAATACTGAGAAATGGGAATACCAAGTTGAAGAATGTGTGCATTTTTTAAAAAAGATTTTGATTATTTATTTGACAGAGACAGAAAGAGAAGGACTACAAGCAGGGGGAGCGGGAGAGGGAGAGGGAAAAGCAGGCTTCTTGCTGTGGGTCCAGATCCCAGGATCAGGAGAAGAGATCCTCAGCCACCCAGATGCCCCGAATGTGTGCATTTTTTTTTTAAGATTTTATTTATTTATTTATTTGACAGACAGAGATCACAAGTAGGCAGAGAGGCAGGCATGAGAGAGAGGGAGAAGCAGGCTCCCTGCAGGGCAGAGAGCCTGATGCGGGGCTCCATCCTAGGACCCTGAGACCATGACCTGAGCCAAAGGCAGAGGCTTTTACCCACTGAGCCACCCAGGTGCCCCGAATATGTGCATTTTAAAAGGCAATAGATAGCACCAGATTGCAATGTCCAAAAAGAGCATTACAAATTTATATACATTCTAATAGTGTGTAAGAGTTGCCATTTTCCCACACATTTAATATTATAAG
Organism: Mustela nigripes; assembly: GCF_022355385.1. Lineage (NCBI taxonomy): Eukaryota > Metazoa > Chordata > Mammalia > Carnivora > Mustelidae > Mustela > Mustela nigripes. Next base: position 94,783,335 of record NC_081559.1, read on the forward strand.
TCTTTTAAATTTTTGTCCATATACTAAACAAAACATGATTTGATTTACGTTCTCCTGATCCTTAGTGAAGCTAATGTGATTTAAATGTGTTTCCTGGCCATTTGTATTCCTCTCTTATTAAGAGTGATTTCAAATCTTTCATTTGTTTTTCTATGGTCATTTATCTTTTCTGTCATTGATTCAGGTTATATCTCCATCATTTGTTTCCTGATCCATTACAATAATCTTTTAACATTCCTATCTACCCCTTTCCTTCAATTAAATCTTCATTCCTGCTATCAGGGGGATCTTCCTAAAATACAGATTTGATCATGTCTCCCCATGAATAACTGGAAATTATTTCATTTCAACTGGAAATAGCCTCACTTCCCTTTGTCTCCCTGCCCCCTCAATGTATTCTGTTTTCCAACCACACATATACAACCCAAACACAATATTTTCGACATTTCATGCTTTTATCTTTCCTCTGGACATGCTGTGGCTTAGTTTATCGGCAACATTCATCTGCCTGTCGTTTACCTGGTGAACTATTTGCCCTTCAAATTTCAGCTCAGATCATTGTCACTTCTCTGAAGACTCCCTGTGCTGTTATGGCCTGAACTGTGTTTCCCCCATAATTCGTATGTTGAAGCCCTAATCCCTAGTACCTCAACATGTGATTATATTTGGAGGTAAGATTTTCACAGGGGTGAATAAGTTAATAGAGGCCATTAGGGTGGTCCCTAATCCAATCATATTGGTGTCCTTATTTTTTAAAAAGGAGATTAGGCCACAGTGAGAGACATCAAAGGGCTTGTGCACAGAGAAAAGACCCTGTGAGAACAGTGAGAATCAGCTACCTGCAAGCTGAGGAGAGGAGCCTCCGGAGACACCAAAGCTGCCAACACATTGATCTTAGATTCTTAGCCTGCAGAATGGTGAGGGAATACATTTTTTTGCCTAAGCACGCCCCTCCTCCAGTCTGTGGTATTTTGTTACAAGAGCCCTAGCAAACTAATATACCCCAGCCCTTCCAACTGAGAAAGTTCCAGGTTTCACTAGAGCGTTCTACATAGCTCCGTGGTGGCCTTATCACCTAACACAGGAGCACCCCCATATCCTTGGTTTCCGTAGTTTTAGTTCCCCATGGTCAACCACCCTCAGGAAGCAGATGATCCTCCTTCTGACAAATCTCAGGTCAGTAGTAGCCCAACTCTACATTACAATCCCTGCGCCATTCCCCTCACCTCATCTGGTCACGTAGGCATCCCAAGACGGTATGAACACAGTACAGTAAGTTACTCTGAGAGAGAGGCCACATTCACGTAACTTTTATTACAGTAAAATGTCATAATTGTTCTATTCCACTAGTAATTATTATTGCTAATCTCTTACTGTGCCTAATTTATAAATTTAACTTTATTCTAGGTGTGTATGTATAGGAAAAACCAGTATATAGAGGGTTCGCTACTATCTGAGGTTTCAGACATTCACTTCAGGTCTTGAGGTATATGCCCTAAGGATACGGGGGTGGGGGGGGACGACACCGGATTCTCCTTGTTGTGCATGCTTTTCTTGCCACTCCTTCTGAAAACTTACATTTCTTGAAAGAAACATGATTTGAATTAATGACTATTTCTCAAACTGAGAGACAAGGGGAGGACTGCTCTTTGCGGAACCAATAAAAAGATTCATGGATTGCAGACCAGCCTGAGCCCAAGCGGAACACTGCAGAAATCCTAAACATCAGAAAGCACAGCACTTACAACTTTCTCTTGACATAAAAGCTAAGAAAGAGTACTGTTCCTCCTGGCAGCAGAAACACAGAAGGAGATAGAAAGTAAAACAGAGTAACAGCCTGCAGGTGCTTGGATTAGCGTTAAAGCCGTTCAGGCTGAATGAAGTGATGAAAGAGTTACAGAAACCTAGCAATCGCTGAGTGGTCTTTTACCCAGAAAGGTTCACTGACTCGAGAAGTGTGTGAGTGTGAGAGAGAGGGTGTGTGTGTGTGTGTGTGTGTGTGTGTGTGTGGTTGTGTGTGTGTGTGTTTGTGTGTGTGTGTGTGTGTGGTTGTGTGTGTGTGTGTTTGTGTGTGTGTGTGTG
>NC_081559.1:94785426-94831579 GCF_022355385.1 Mustela nigripes
GTGTTAGCATTGTAAAAGGGATGAATGCTTCAACAATGCAGTCAGGCTGCTTTGGTTCAGTCCCTAGGTCTACCATTTATTAGCTTAAAATTTCTTCTAAGCCTCAGTGTTCTCATCTGTAACATGGGGAATGATGGTGATCATAGTCAACTCCTTAGAGCTGTTGTGGGGGTTAAATGACATCATGAACGTAAAAGACTAACCTAGTAAGAATTAAATAAATGCCCTCTGTTGTTACAATAAAATATTTGCACCCTTTGTGGTTGAGTATATACAACAAGGCCATTTTTAGAAGAAAACCCCCTGCATCCTCCAATAAGTGGCATAAAAAAAACCTAACAGCACACAAATGGCAGACGACTCTATGTTTTAGAGCACCTTGAGTCTACTTCCTCATGAGTGTTTTTGTAGTCCACAACTTCAAGTCTCTTTCAGCTGGGTTTATTAGCATTTATGACTCAAACAAAAATACAGTCCATTTCCTAAAGACTGCTTGGGAATATCACAAGTCTAGGCAAGAAATAGGTTCCGATGGAAGAACTTTGATTCCTGGTGCTTTCTCAAACATGACTCTAAGAGTACAGCCAGTCTGGGGGTAACCTGATGGAGTCTCCTGCAGGGTACCTTAGATTTAGATTTGGAAAGGGATCCTTCTGGCACGTTATGGCAATAACAAAGTTTGGCTTTCCTGGAGAAAGTCTCGGTGAGGAAGATGATAACGGCAATTGTGCCAAGCATGGAAGTACACCAAGGTCCAACTCCTTCAAGCACAATGCTTGTTTTCCTTCCTGGATGATATTGTCCTGCCTTCAATTCTCAAAGCTAAATGCACAATGGATGGTTGCCTGGGTGACAACCCGTAAACGAAGCAGTCTCTCTGCAGCTAACTGGAGGCTTTGTGCACACAGAACCAGTTTTAATTATTTTTTTAAGTAAATTGAGCTGTGCAACATTGGAAAATAATCAAAGAAAAAAAATCTGTATCTATGCTGCTTTTCAATGGATCTTTTACTGAAGTGTGGGTTGACAGCTATCCCAGAAATCAGTGCCACAGTAAAATAGGATGACATTGACTGCTGTTTTTCTTGGTCTTTCTTCAACTGTGTATCAGCTCCCTCGGCAAAACACAACATAGGTAAGCCAAATCTCCACTTTTTGGCACATTTTAGGTATGTCCCTGTGTTGCAACTTTTTTTCTTCTCCCCAGAGGATGTCCCAGAGGAGGAACGTCAGGTAAACTGATAGAGGAAACTATATCCTAATCTCAAATAATTATATCCTTAGAGTTGCTGTAGTAAACTATCTTTGATTTTTCAAATATCAAGACAGTCCTTTCTAATACCTATGTGAATGCCTCTAGATCACAGGCTAAACTGATAAAGGCTAGAAAAGTATATGAGAAAACTTCCTTCGATTTAATTATACCCAGGGACATCTTTCATTTTAGTTTAGTCACTTAAGTATATGTTAACTTTAATTGGTGTAAGTCTTCTTATAAACACTCAGTACTGTATATATGTGAACTGGTCATATCTTCCCAACATGAAAAGGGGTTCTCATTACTTTAAGTCTTAATTACACAAGATTCCAAATGAAATGTACAGTGTAATAAAATGCTTTGTTTTACAAGGAGACTTCCCATGCACACAGAGATAAAAGACATTGGGTTTTACCAGATGCTAAACCAGATATCCCTGTGGAAAGAAATATTATTGCTTAAAAACCATTACTCAAAACAATCCTAAAAGGAAAATTGAGAAACATTTTCTTTTTTTCTTTTGTTTTAAAGATTTTATTTATTTAACAGACAGAGATCACAAGTAGGCAGAGAGGCAGGCAGAGAGAGGAGGAAGCAGGTTCCCTGCGGAGCAGAGAGCCTGATGCGGGGCTGGATCCCAGGACCCTGGGATCATGACCTGAGCCGAAGGCAGAGGCTTTAACCCACTGAGCCACCCAGGCGCCCCGAGAAACATTTTCTTATTTAAAAAAAAAAAAAAGAAAAGAAAGAAACTTGGAAATGTGCAGATTGAAGATCAGAAGAGTAAATGGAACTCACTAATAAAAAGCAATGTGGTATAATCTGGTATTTCGTGAAATTAAATACATGTGTCCATGCTAATTGGAAGAACTTACCTATGTATAGAAATCTGTTATATGCTGATCTAATCTTCATAGTCTTGCTCCAGCCACAATTGAGTGTGTGAGATGATGAACGACCAAATAATGACCACATTGCCCAGTACGGTAGTGATTTGATTTGATAACGTTCAGGTTGCAATTTGGTTTAACTCTTTTTTTTAAGATTTCATTTATTTATTTGACAGGCAGAAATCACAAGTAGGCAGAGAGCCAGGCAGAGAGAGCGGGGGTGTGGGGGGGGAGCAGGTTCCCTGCTGAGCAGAGAGCCCAATGCGTTGCTCAATCCCAGGACCCTGAGATCATGACCTGAGCCGAAGGCAGAAGCTTAACCCACTGAGCCACCCAGGCGCCAAGTTTAATTCTTTTTTAAAAAAATTTTTTGATTCCAGAGGTGCCTGGCTGGCTGTTGGTAGAACATGAACCTCAGGGTCATGAGTTCAAACCCTACAGTGGGCATAGAGCCTACTTTCAAAACAATAACTCCAGTAGAATGAACGCTATAGCCTTATAATAGTTTGGTTTAAATTTTAATGTGTATTTTTTTTTAATTGGAATGGCAGCTACTACTTGCAAAATGCTCTCACTTAAAGGTAACATTAAAGGACTAAGCCACAACCCCTGAACATGCATTGTCATTTCATTGCTAGGGGGAATAACCTTGCAAAGAAGTCTCTTTGGGGTTTTATTCCCACTTTATGAATAAACTGGTGATATAAATATATATTTCTTGCCTAGTCATTATTTGAATATCTGATTTTCAGCTTTACGTTGTTTCTGAAGCTGTTTCTTTTACCTGTGATATTGCAAATACTGTTACGTTTTCAAAAAGAATTATATAAATCCAAGTTTCAAAGCCGTTTACCGGGATAGATATGTATGCTGATTTTAAAATTTTTCTATGGCCTAATTCCAAGCGTGTCATTTGATCCTTCAGCCCCTAGCAATGTTCCAAGTACAATGCTTTTTCAATGTTAATGATAATGATAATGATGATTAAGTGACAGCAATCAACGAAATGTCTGCTTCCTTTGGAAGAGCTCAAAGAAAACAGTCAGGCACTACTGGTGGGAGTGTAAATTGGTGCAGCCATCCTGGGGAATAATCTGGTAGTATTTCGTGAAATTAAATACATTCAACTCATTCACCTTAGAGAAACTTTTGCACAGGGCCTAACAAGGCCTGAACAGGGATATTTCTTGCAGCGTTGTTTATGGAGTGGGAAGTTGGTGGCAACTTAGTTGTACGCAACCAAGTGACGGAATAATAAAGTGTGGTGGAGGCCTGCTATGCAGCCATTAGAAGCAAACAACCAGAGGTTTGCGTGAGTACAAGGTTAAAGCTTTAAAAAAAGGTATTAAAAAGTAACTAACAGGGTGCCTGGGTGGCTCAATGGGTTAAAGCCTCTGCCTTTGGCTGAGGTCATAATCTCAGGGTCCTGAGATCAAGCCCCACATCAGGCTGTCGGCTCACCAGGGAGCCTGCTTCCCCATCTCTCTCTCTGCCTGCCTCTCTGCCTACTTGTGATCTCTGTCAAATAAATAATCAAAATCTTTTAAAATAAATAAACAAAAAGTAAGTAGCAATACTATTTGTTCAAATTTAAGACAAGCCCTCATATGTAACAGCACTATATGCTTTTAAAGCAATCTAGCACATCAGATTGGCTCCCGTGAGGCAGAGGGAAGTGGGAGGGATCAGAGTTGAAGAAAGAAAAAATAAAATAAAACAAGAGGAAAACTAGATCTAGCCTAGTACTTCATCAGTACTGCTAGTGGGTATGATTAACCCACTCCTCTCTACCTAGGATCCAAAGAAGTGAAAATAAGACTACTTTACGAATGTTCCTTTAAATACCAGTTGCATTAAGTCTTTTTGGGTGCTAGCACCCACATGTCTCCTGGGTGAGAGCCCATTTTGCTAACACCTGTGCCTAATTCTCTTCACCTCTAAAATATGGTAATAATACTACTCTCCTGATGGTGTTGTTTGGAATTAAATAGATAAGATATATGCAAAGCATTTAGAATGGCATATGGCATGTAGTAAGCATTCAATAAATGTTAGACAACATTGCTGTTATCATTATATTATTATTATTATTATTATTATGTAACAGCACTTTGAACAAAACTAGGGAGAGACTTGAAGAATTGATTCTCTATTTCAATTTTTTCTCTATTAGAAATTTAGGGAAAAACAGTATTTATTCTAAGAAATTTGAATCAAAAGGAGTAAGTGGTAATGCTAAATGTCAATTAGAAGATAAAACGAGGAGCTCTGGGTGGCTCAGATTAAGTGTCAGTTAAGTGTCTGACTCTTGGTTTGGGTTCAGGTCGTGATCTCATGGGTCACCGAATCGGCTCTGTGTCAGGCTCTGCATTCAGTGGGGAGTTTACTTGGAGATTCTCTCCCTCTGCTCCTTCTCCCATGCTCACACTTTTCTCTTTCTCTCTCTCCATGTGTTACGTAAATAAATGTTTTTTTAAAAAGGGGGAAGGAAAGAAAAGAAAACAAATAGCAAGAAAGATTAGATTCTAACCAAGGTCAGTATTTCCAGAAATTGTCTAATGATAGAAATCACCTGAATGCTTGAGCAAAAAAAAAGTGTGTCCAAGAAACAGTAAAAAGATAGGTGGTTGCCAGGGAATGAGGGTCAGGGGGTTGAATAGGTGGAGCACAAAGGATTTTTAGCAGAAAATACTCTTATAGTATAAAGGTGGTTATATATCATTATACATTTTTCCAAAGTCCTAGAGTGTACAACACCAAAAGTGAGTCCTAAGAGTAAATTCTGAACTTTGGATGATAATGATGTATGTAGGTTCATCAGCTGCAACAAATGTACCAGTGTGGTACTGGGTCTTGATAATGGGGAGGCTGTGTGGACAGGGGTTGGGGAAGGGTTGTCAGGGGTATATGGGAACTCTCTGTGCTTTCCTGTCAATTTTGTTGTGAACCTATAGTACCCTAAAAAAAAAAGTCTATTTAAAGCAAGTCTACTAAAAAAAATGACTAAATAGGGACACCTGGGTGGCTCAGTAGTTTAAGCCTCTGCCTTCGCCTTGGGTCATGATCTCAGGGTCCTGGGATTGAGCCTCATATCGGGCTCTCTGCTCAGCGGGGACCTTGCTTCCTCTTCTCTCTCTGCCTGCCTCTCTGCCTACTTGTGATCTCTGTCTGTCAAATAAATAAAATCTTTTTTTAAAATGACTAAATAAAATGAGTCTATTAAAAATTTTCAAATTATCGCTTCTTGGCCTTTTGGCTAAGATCAAGTGTAAACATTTTCAAATTAAAACAAAAATGGGGGGAGTATCCAAGCCTTATTCCATACATGCTAAATTGAAGGGAACCTGGAAATCTTTATTCATAACTAAGAACAGCAAAATTCTTATGCTCGTGCTAGTTTAGGAAACTGCACTCACCTAAGGCCACATTTCGTGGAGAGCCAAGGAAACAAGACACCCTACTTATATGCTGGCTCTGTTGCTGACCTTGTTGATTATCATTCTATAAAAGCAAGTGGTTGCCTACCCCAGCATCAGGTCTTCCCCAGTTGCCCAAACACATCCTCTTGGACCCATTTCACATTTTCTATTGCCCATCAGTCACAAATCCTTTAAGTTTACTTTCAATTTCTATTTTTGTCTTTCTATTCTCTAGCATAATAATCTTCTCAAAATACCACTGTTCCTAAAAGACACTACTCAAAACTCTCCATGGGCTTCCCAGCTTGTTCAGAAGTAAAGTGTAAATTCCCTTCTGGTCCACTCTCTCCTCATTGACCCTGGTTGTGGGTCTCTTTCATGCCCTTCCCCTCTGTCAAAACTGTCGTTTCCTCTTCACTCCACTCCTCCAAATATTACTGATACCCTTTTTCCAACGGAGATGCTCCAGTCACATAGCCATCACATTTCTCTGACATTGTAAATTTCATTATTCGTTGCTTGATTTGACATTTAACCATAATTTTTTTCCTTCCATTTTTGTCTTAGCTATTTTATGATATTTTCCACCGTGACAGGTCAATGAAACAACTGAAAGACATATAGTAGCCTCTTAAATGAATGAATGAATTTATCAAATAGTATTATTTCTGGGGTGAAATACATGTTCTCTCTGAAAAAGAAGGCTCTATATAGTGTGGCCTATGAATTCTAAGGCATTTGTGTATATAGAACATTAAAAACCAATTCTAGACATTTTCTTGTTAATTTTTGTCAACTTTATCCACAAAATTGTACTATGAAATGGGCTTTTTGTTTTCTTGCTTTCAACAAAATGCCAGTTCATTGCAAGTAAATTGCCAGTTCAAAGAAATAACGTGCCTACTTGCAGTGACTATGGTATCAGAGGCTTTCTGAAGATGGAATATAGAGTGTGACAAATGATTTTGTGCTGTTTCCAACAGCAAGAGGCTCCATGGGGAAGATTGTCTGGTGACTTCAAAAATTGCACTCTGTTGGGGCACCTGGGTGGCTCAGTGGGTTGAGCCTCTGCCTTCAGCTCAGGTCATGATCTCAGAGACTTGGGATTGAGCCCCACATAGGGCTCTCTGCTCGGCAGGGAGACTGCTCCCCCACCCCCCGGCTGCCTCTCTGCCTATTTGTGATTTCTAGCTCTCTCTCTGCCAATAAATAAATAAATAAATAAATAATATTTTTTTTTAGAAATTGCACTCTAAGAGATATTTCAATGATTTGGAAAGCTGAGATGGCATATTTAAAATACGTTTTTTTCTGGAAAATCTGGAATGATGGCCACCATGCTCTTCAATGACTCACATTGTACAAGAGTTACTGAGGATACAAAATATAAGGCATAGAATGTTCCTGCTACTGAGGAGTTTATGGTATTGTTAGGAAAATAAAACTTCCATAAAGAAAATAGTTACAGGGATTTTAATAAATGACACTAAAGAAAATAAAAACCTGGAACACCTGGGTGGCTCAGGTCTTTGGGCAGCTGCGTTCGGCTCAAGTTGTGGTCCTGAGGTCCTGGGATCAAGCCCCCACGTCAGGCTCCCTGCTCAGCAGAGAGTCTGCTTCTCCCTCTCCCTCTGCCTGCCACTCTGCCTACCTGTGCTCTCTCTCTCTCTCTGTAAAATAAATAAATAAAATCTTTTTTAAAAAAAGAAAGGAAGGAAGGAAGGAAGGAAGAAAAAAAACAAAATCCTGCAAGAATTTTAACCAATAAAATGTGCCAAAGCTTTTTAAAAAGTATTATTTATTTAAAATTTAGTATTTATTTATTTAAATTAATATTTATTTAAAATTTATTATTATTTATTTAAATTTGACTAGCCAACATGTTTTACATCACTAGTTTCTGATATAGTGTTCAGTGATTTATCAGTTTCATGTAACACCCACTGCTCATCACCTCAGGTGCCCTCCTTAATGCCCATCACCCATTTACCCCATCCTCTCTACTATCCCCCCTTCCACAACCGTCAGTTTGTTTTCCAGAGTCAAGACTCTCTCATGGTTTGACTCTCTGACTTCTTCCCACTCAGTTTTCCCTCCCTTCCCCTATGACCCTCTACACTTTTTCTTATATTCCACATATGCGTGAAACCATATGATAATTATCTTTCTTTGATGGACTTAGCATTATATCCTCCAGTTCCAAACATGTACATGTAAATCCTTTCTGATGGCTGAGTAATAGTCCATTGCATATATGAACCACATCTTCTTTATCCATTCATCTGTTGAAGGAGTGCCAAAGCTTTGGATATAGTACTTCAGATCTTCACCATTTGAAGAGGGGATTGTTATTTCCATTTTAGGGATGAGGAAATTAAGCTTGGAGAAGCTTGAAATTAATCATGCTCAAGCTTACACAGTTGGGAATCTGTGGAGGAGAGATTTAAGCCCAGGTTCTTTAAGGTTCCAGAGCCTCTGTTCTTTCCATTCTAGTGTTGATCCATCCTTTCTTCTCCTGTACCACAGCATTTCTCACAAAGTGATGGTGAAAATTGTTATTTATAATTTGAAACATGTGCACAGAGCCAACACTGATAGAATTACTGTTTCCTCTTTTTCAAAATTGTCTTTAAAACCATTATTTCATACATAAAAGAGGGGAAAGAGGTGACACTAAAGATAGAATATGTTACATTTGAACAACCCATGCTTTGTTGGTTCTTGTTTAATTAAATTGTTTCTCTTCTTTGGCAGGGTCAGGTGATTATGTGGAATTAGCAAGATGAATAAAAATAAACTGATTCATGATTTCCTGGAAGTAGTTTCAAGGGGTGATGTGGAACTCATCTGTGACTATATTACTAAAGTCTATTCCATCCTTGGAAACCTTGACTTTCAGCATCCAGAGACTGGGAATACACCTCTCATTACTGCAGCAGAAGAAAATCTAACAGAGGTACCGTGTTGTGTCCTGGGGCCCATGGGTAATCTTCTAAGCTAAGGATTTCAAGAATGAGGTGCTTACAAATAGCAAAACACTTACCTCTCTATGAAAGAATGCCTGAAGGCAGGCTTCAGAGGGAATGTGAAATGGCTTAGGATGGGGACAAGAAGATGAAAAAGACAATTTCACTCAACTGAGCAGGCTGATGCCTCTATAAATTCTTGAGAGTCTAAATGCAAGTGGACCCTCAACCCTGCTTAGCTATCTCAATATCCTCTCTCTTGATGATATTCTTAGCTTTTTTTTCTCTTTTGACTCCTTTCTAGTAACACTTTTTAAACAAATTATAAAATGTAGCATATAAAAATGTATATACAGCTTAAAGAAAAATAATGACACTAGCACCCATGTACCTATCATCCAAACCAAAAATTAGATGCTGCCATGCCTCAAAAGCCTTTTATATTCTCCTCCTGAATTGTGTTCCCCATCTTTATAATCATTATCCTGAATTTTGAGTTAATCATTTCCTTTGTGTTGTCCTCTCTGCTTATATTCCTAAATAATGCATTATTTACTTTTTCCTGTTTTTGAATTTTACAAAAACAAACTTATACTACATGTGTTCCTGTCTAACTTCCTCATTCTTATCATTGCATTTTTTTAAAGATTTTATTTAGTTATTTGACAGATAGAGATCACAAGTAGGCAGAGAGGCAGGCAGAGAGAAGGAAGCAGGCTTCCCACAGAGCAGAGAGCCTGATGTGGGGCTCCATCCCAGGACCCTGAGATCATGACCTGAGCCGAAGGCAGCGGCTTAACCCACTGAGCCACCCAGGTGCCCCATCATTGCGTTTTTTGATATTCAACCATTTTGAGACACATAACTTTGTGGGGTTTTTTGTTTGTTTGTTTTTACTGGTGTCTAGTAATACGTTTATGCCACAACATATTTGTCTTTCCTACTTTGAAGGACACATGGGTGCTTTCCATATTTATGTTATTACAGACAACAATGCTACCTTCCATTAGAATTTAATATGTTTAGGTATCTCCTTTCTGATGACACACAAATAAACAAACACCTCCACTGATCCCACATCCTCCCCCAACTACATCCTCTCCTCTCTCAGACTTTTTCATCTGAAGATCTATGTCAAGAAATATGAAAGATCTACGATTTTACTCTGCTTATAAGCTAACAAATTAGCCTGCCCCAATTTCTTAGATCCTTGGCATAAGACATCAAAGCCCTTTGTCAGAGACAAAGAGCACTTTATTACTCATAACAATAGGATTACCAGGATATTATCAGTTTTGTATCATCTCACTCATCCTAATTCCCACATAATAGTAGGAAGAGGACCAGATGACCCCTGTTCAGACAGTAGGTTGGATTGCAGGACAGGAGCTCTAAATTTAGGGAGCCCAAATCTTTTATAATGGGTAGTAAGCAAACCTAATCCTTGTTTCCAAGGCTGTTCACTACACAAGCAAGCTTGAAAAGAGTGTCTGGGGCAAAGGCATTCCGTGCCTCTGCTCATACAACTTATAGAAATGTGAGAGACCCAGAAAGTCTTATTTCCTAAAAATATCTACCTTTCATTTCTACTCTGTCTTGGCTCCTGGTGAATTTTCCCATGTGCATACCACTCTGATTAATCTGACCAACAGAGGTGGAAACCACATCCATTAATTTGTCTCATACAATATTCAGTTAAAGCTACTATCAAGAGAACTCCAAGCAGAGGAACAAGGCCATACTGTAAACTAGTGTCAATCATGCCATCCATGGTCTTGAACCCCTCCAACTCAACAAATGCCATCAACCAGATGGTTTTCTCCTTAAGTTTCTCTGTTGATCTTCTCACTTGGTCCAAGGCATCAACCCAGGTATTGCAGTCTCTATCATCCATTGCACAGACTTCACCTTGACCCACAGGAGGAAGTCTAGAGCAGTTCTATCATTTGTTATCTATTCATAACTACCCTGGCCAGTGACTTGACTGCTGACCTGAATGTCTTGCAGGGATGAGGTGGTATCACTGATAACTTTAGCTAAAGGCAGAAGCAAATTTTGTTCTACTTTTTCTAATTGGACATCTGTCTTAGGGATAGTTGTCCACAAGGGGCACATAAATGACAAGTCAGCTATCCCTCGGGGAAACTCCCTCAAGTAACCAATGGTAGCTTCATTTTGGGAAAGCTCTGAAGTCATCTGAGGCTACATATCTACAGATGGTATTTACTTAAAGATTGGAAAGTCTCTTATGACCACCCCTAAAGCATAAGTCATTATGTTTTCAGGCGCCATACAAAGTAATGCCAGGTTTCTCTATAAGAGCTATAATCCTGGGAGTACCCCTTGGGCAGAAAAAGGTAGTGTTATCAATCATTGGGCTTCTTTGAGTGGGACCTACATTAGTCAGGGGGCACAGGTTGACAGTGTCTCCTTGTGATCGCTCAGCTGGCTGGTTGGTCTTAGGATTCCCAGTTCAATCTGAATAACTGAGTCTGGTCCTTGATTTGGGAGGATTATCAGTCCTATTTGTTCCTGCCAACAGCTAAGTAGCATTCATCCACCCTCACAGAATGAGGAGTGATGGCTGTGAGAATGGGAGTGGGAAGAAATCTGGAGGTGTGGACAGATGTTTCACATGGAAGGTGCAAGAGGTGGGGCTGTTGACTGCAGTTAGTAATAGACTCCTAGGCAAAGAAGGGAATTGGCAATCGAGTCATGATCAGGGCTGTATGGCAAGGAATGGAAGACCCAGTAGTCAGTCACATGTAAGGTGCTTTGAAGAGTTTGGGAAAGACTCTCCAAGAGATTTTCTTTCATGAAGAAAATGTCCTGGGTAGTTCTAAAGAACAAAGGTCATCAAAGTCTCTCCCTTCCCTGTACTCCATAAGGTTGAAGATGTTCTCTCTTTAGGTATCCTCAAACACCACAAAGTCTACATATCCTATTTCAGTGGCTGCAGCTTCACCCCTATAACAGTTCTTTACTTCGTGTCCGGTCTGTGTTGGTGGCTGTATTGTCATGTCTAATATGATGATGGATTCAAGCAGCAGGGGAGAAAATCAGGGTTGTACAGTATCAATCAGTAGTTTTATTCTTGTCTATCTCATCAGAGAATGGACTCTTGCCATGGGCTTCTACATGAGTTGACCCAGATAGTTTGCTTCCACAGTTCATGGCCCTAAAGAGAAGTGCTTTTTAAAATCTTCCAGTCTGTAATTTTCTAAGTGGCAGACCCAACAGCCAGACCACTGGCAGCAGCCCAAGAATCAGGAAAAATATAACAAAGCTTATTACAAGGAATATTGGCCAGGGCTACGAGAAGTGCCTTGAGTTTTACACACTGAGTGGAACAAGCATGTCCATTACCAGTTCTGCATAGCTGGCACCGAGCCCAACCAGCTGCAATAGCCCAGTGCACACATCAACTTTCATCTTGACTGAACCATAATGGACACAGGCCCAGGCACTTAGGGGAATCCCTGAGAAGCGAAGTATCCTTGGCCAGCAGTTTTGCTTTAGGTGGTAGCGGTGGGGATGGGAGGGTAGAATTTCCAGCAAAAGAAATCATTCTTTCATGTAAAGCAAAGATGCCAATGTGCCTAGGCTGGTTACATTCTTAAATACACCATATCCATTGGACAAAGAATGCTTGTTGGGCCTTTCCTTCCTTGTTAGGCATTGAGTTCTGGTTCCCCCAAATGGAAATATTGGACACAAGAGCCACAAGATCTCCTTGGATAAGGCATTCAGGTTTGACAAAAACCCACTAGCAAGCTAATATCTGCTTTTATTTATTTATTTATTTATTTAGTTAGTTACTAAGTAATTTCTACACCCAACATGGGACTTAAATTCACAACCCCAAGATAAAGAGTCGCAAACTCTACCAACTAAGCCAGCCAGGCACCCTTAATATCTGCTTTTTCTAAGTGATATCCCGGGGTGCCTGGGTGGCTCAGTTGTTGGGCGTCTGCCTTCAGCTGAGGTCGTGATCCCAGGGTCCTGGGATTGAGCCCACATGAGCTCCCTGCTCAGTGGGAAGCCTACTTCTCCCTCTCCCACCCCCTTGCTTGTGTTCCCTCTCTTGCTGTCTCTCTTTGTTAAATAAATAAAAAATAAAAGTGATATCCCTAGTAGACATGCTGAGGAGGCAACAAGTCCAAATCCCCAAGAAATGCCTCCAGATAGAGACTATTTCCCTTTGCCAGAATTTTGCCCAAATGGCAAAATTATTAGTCACAGGGACTCAAAAGGATCAGGAATTCTAAAGATACTAGCACTTCTCTACATACTAGCTCGTCACAATCAGAAGAATCCTCTTGATACTTAATGGGATGGGGGAAATACACATAATACATTAATTCCTATTATACATTCAGATAGAAGCCACAGCAGTAATCCACTGACTTGGCCCAAAGGGCCCCACGTACAGAATCATGTTAGCTTTCTTTGCTAACTTTGCAAACTTTGCTCAAACACCATTAGCTGAATTCAGACACCCACTTTTCCCAAGGGACTAGACAGAATGCTGACTTGGGAATCTGAATCTAAGAGAGCTGTAAAAGTTTGAGTCTCTCCTTCCCCAGTGTTTGTCACATAGTCATGTCAGTGGCTATGACTTTCAGGCCCTTTTGAAGACTGAGTGTTCTTGGTCCCACTTAAAATGATCCTTCTCCTTAAATAGCTGAGGTCAAGGTACAGGGGAAGGGAAGGATTAGGAGCATGGTGGAAGAGAGTTGCTCCAGACCGATAAGCAGAGGATATTTACTTTTGGTTTCCGGAAGCATTGAGGTTTCTTGCTTTTCAACAAAATGAACTTCCAATGTTTTTGGTCCATACAAAGCACTTAATCATGTGGCAAGGTCATTATTACTGACACCATCTATTTCAGCCTCAGAGATCCTTAACTTAGTGGCCATAGCTACATTGCTTTCTGACTAGAACTGTAGGTTTTGCCCCCTTTGATTGACTCAGGTTTGGCTTTTCTTTGCAGGAGCTTTTACAAAAAAATTTTTTTTAAACTTTTTAAAGGATTCTACCTTAATCTGAATTATTTGCTAACCCTTTGTCATGATAATATCCTTATATTTTCACCTGGTTTTAACATAGGGATAGGGGAGTTTTCAGAGTAGTGGGGGTAATCACAAAAATCTACTGGATTTCTTTGTCATTTTCTCTCTCTCCAATGGGTTATCTTCATTAGTATTATAACCCAATCCAGCCCAGTAAGAACCTGAACATCCACTTCTGTGCTTTATCATGGGAATTTGTCTATATCCAGGAAATCTCCCCAGGAGGTCCAAAGCTCCCTTACAGTAGCTAAAACCCCCTGCAAAAAATTCTGAGACTTTTATCATTAAATGGACATAAGTTTGTCAGCAGGAATGGCTGACTTGTAATATAGCTATTATCACTCTTCCTTAACAAATATAATGCATCTCACCACCCAGATCCCAAATGAATGAGCCAAAGTTCAAAGTTTGCCTGTTTTTTTTGCTCATATCAGTCATGAATTTTCCTTCTTTCCTGCAGTGGAGATATGCATCTCAGTAACTGTTGTCTGAAAGGGTGTAGAATCTTCTGCCTACCCAGGACAAATCTTGTATTATAGTGGCATGGGACTGAGGCCGACTGCCAGTTTGGTGAGGAAGATAGCAACGATAGAAAAATTATTAAAAACCAGGGAGCAATTGTTTTTTGAACTTATTTCTTATTACTCAGCCTTTTTTTTTTTTTTAAAGATTTTATTTATTCATTTGACAGAGAGAGAGAGAAAAAGAGAGACAGAGAAAGGGAACACAAGCAGAGGGAGTGGAAAAGAGAGAAGCAGGCTTCCCGCTGAGCAGGGAGCCCAATGCGGGGCTCAATCCCAGGCCCCCAAGATCATAACCTGATCTGAAGGCAAACGCTTAACAACTGAGCCACCTGACTTTGACTGCCTCCCAGTTCCTTAAAGAGGCTTTGCTAGTCACTAATATGGGGGATCGTTTATTGCCCAACTGACCATACAATTTGGCCAGCCTATTTGCTACCACTTCCCGTGAACTTTCTATAAATCTCATTAATAACCCCATGACGCCCTCATTGTTCCTCTATCATTTCTGTCTCTCTGATCATCTCATCTTTTGCAAAAACTAGTAACTGCGAAGCATCTGGGATTTTTCCTTACTTGTCACCCAATAAGTTAGCCTACCACAGCTTCAGAGTCTGGCAGAAGACATGAGACTCCTGGGTCAGAGAAAAATAACTGTTTACTGTTCACAACAGTAATGGTCAGAGTATCAGCATTTCCTTCAGTTTCCACAAGCCAACATAAGGAAGTGATAACTGTACATGCAGTGGGTTGAATAAAAGATGGGAAACCTGAGTCTTTCACAGTAGACAGTAAGCATGTTTTCTCAATGTTCCCAATGCTCCAGAAAGAGATGCTGTCTCTATCTTACAAAGCCATTCACTGTATAAACATCTTTGAAAACATGGTCTGGAACAAAGCTCACCTCTGTGAGCACCTTTGCTCACAAGACCTACAAAAACACAAGTTCCTGGAGTTTCTGGAGAATTGTCTTCCAACAGCCCCTCTAAAGAGTGGTCCTCTGGTCAGTCCTCACTGCCTCCACTTTCTCATCACTTCAAACTACTGCCATCTGGCACTGTTCTCTACCAGTCCATTGAAACTGCTCTTGGTGATGTGACCTGTAATGTCCTTAATATTGGTATTCCTTAATAATACTGGTATGGCTCCTAATTCTGTATCTCTGCCCACATCTCTCACCTGAATTCGTCTCTCTCTGTGTGTGTATAATGTTGAGCTTCCAACCATATATCTCTGCTTACATGTCACAGATCTCAAACGTAGCATATCCACATTGTCTTCATTGTTTTTCTCTCCAAATCTAATTCTCCTGAGGAGCACCAGCATCAGTGCTTTCCATTTTGTTAAGTAGTGTCAGCATCTGTTTATCTTAAATCATTCACTCACTCATTCCTAAAACATTTATTCATGTGGTAAGAGCTCTCACAAGGTGGACTTACATTCTAATGAAGGTGAAACACAACAAATAAGGAAACAAAAAATGCTTAATTACATTACAAATTACTGTTAGTGCTTTGAAGTAACCAATAGAGTGATTCCTTGTTTGATAAGGTGGACAGGAAAATCTTCACTGATATGGTTACATTTACATTAAAACTAAAATAATGATAAAGGATGACATTTGAAGAACAATTGGGGAAGTAGGGATATCAGAGATAAAGCCTCTTGGTTAGGAAAAAACTTGCATATTTGAGGTAAAAAGATGACTAGAACTTGCAGAAGAGGAAGATTAGCATAAGATGAGGTTGGAAAATGGCAGGGCCCAAATCCTGCAAGACCACAAGGCATGAAAAGGTATTTTTAAAAACTGCTTTAGTGAGATATAACTCACATATCATAAAATTCACCCATTTAAGGTGGGTTTTAGATCACCACAGTCAATTTTAAAAACATTTTCGTCATCTTAAAAAGAACTACTCACCTCCCTTCCCGCAAAAGAAACTCTGAACCCATTAGCTATCAGTTTCTATCGTTCCTCCTTTTCCCTGCCCTAGCCCTAAGCAATCACTATTCTACTTTCTGTCTCTATAGATCTTCCTATTCTGGACTTTCATGTAAATGAAATCATACAGCATGTGGTCTTTTGTGATTGGCTTCTTCTACTTAGCAAACTGTTGCAGCATGTATCAGCACTTCATTCCTTTTCATAGTCGAATAATATTGGGTTATATGGGTGTACCACATTTTCATTGTTCATCTGTCCATTGACGGAAACTTGAGTTGTTTCCCTGTTTTAGTTACTATGAAAAAGGCTGCCACAAACATTTGTGTATAAGTGTTAATGTGGTCATATGTTTTCAAATTCTCTTTCATTCCTCTTCCTAGGCGTGGAATTACTGGGTCATATGGGAACTCTATGTTTAATCATTTGAGGAACTGCCAGAATGGTTTTTAAAGTGACTATAACATTTACAACAGAGTGTAAGGGTTTTTGATTTCTTCAGAACCTTGTGAACACTTCTACTTTCTGACTTTTTGAATGTAACCACTGTAATGGGTTTCAGACAAAGGTATTTGGAAATGGAGAGACCGATTAGAAGGTTGTTGCATTGTTTCAGGCCAAAGATCACTGTGGTCTTGTCCTCAGTGGTAGTAGGGAAGCTAGACAAAAATGGACGGAAGTGAAAAACCTGGGAATTATCTTGATTTCTGGCTCACCATCAACATCCACATCTAATGAGTTCTACCTCCTAAATGTTCTTGGATTATGCCCTCAGTTGCTCCATTTCTACCACCACTTCCCTGATTTGGTACCATTTTCTCTCCATGAGGCCACTGGGTAGTCTCATTGGTCTCCTGACTTTCGTTCTTCCCACAGTGATTTCTTTGAAGTGCTGACCTGATCATGTCATCTCTCTGTTTAAAATCTCTCACTGCCTTCCCATTGTCTTGAAGATACAACTCTAATTCCTAAAGGGAGTTGGTAAAGCCATTCAGGATTTCGCTATGAAAGACCCGCGGATCCCCTTACCCAAGAATCCAACACTGCCACTGGATGCAATCAGCAAGAGGTTCTTTATTGTTACCCAGGCGCCTGCGGGTGGTCAGCGCGCGCCTGCGGGTGGTCAGCAGCTCCTGCTAGCTGAGCACACCCAGCTGGGGTGGTGCCGGGTTTTTATAGACAGGTACAAACAAGTTTTGGGTGGGGCGCAACTGATTGGTTGACAGTTAGAACTTTTGAAAAAGGCATACGTGGAGTTTGCTGATTGGCTTTGGGGACCCGCGCGCGAAGAGAGAGGCGGGAAGGGGGAACAAGCTGATTGGTTCTGAGGGCCCGCGCGCGGGAGGAGAGAGGCGGGAAAGGGGAACAAGAAGGGGGAAGGTAGGAATGCCATCAAGGCGTCTCTATTATTTCTATAAGCCAAGCGGTTACAGAAGGGCAAAAGAGCGATTAATAAGCAATTAATAACGTAATTTACGCCTAAAAGCCAGCGGTTCACAGAAAAGCAAACAAGCGGTTAGTTATCCTATCTATCTTCTAGGGGAGGGGTCTTTCAGCTACTGTTGACTTCTCCATCACATTTCTTTTTTTTTTTAATATTTTATTTATTTATTTGACAGAGAGAGAGATTACAAGTGGGCAGAGAGGCAGGCAGAGAGAGAGAGGGGGAAGCAGGCTCCCTGCTGAGCAGAGAGCCCAATGCGGGACTCAATTCTAGGACCCTGAGATCACGACCCAAATGGAAGGCAGAGGCTTAACCCACTGAGCCACCCAGGTGCCCCTCCATCACATTTCTTTACCCTCCGTTCTCCATCCTGAGCTCCAGCCATGTCTAATTTAGTCTTCCAGAGCTTTGAGTGTTATTTGTTCTTTTGTCCTCTGTATTAGTCATCTTGGGCTCTCTGTAGCACACACCATGGCTGAGTAGCTTAAATAGTAGAAATTAATTTTTTAATAGTTCTGGAAACTGGAAAGTCCAATATCAAGATTCTGGCCAATTTGGTTTCTGGCAAGAGGTTTTTTCCTGTCTTAAGGATGGCCACCTTCTCTCTGTGTTCTCACTTGGCAGAGAGAAAGAGAACAAGTTCTCTTAGGTCTCTTCTTATAATGACACTAGTCCTATCAGATCAGGGCCCCATTTCTAGAACCTAATGTAACCTTAATTACTTCCTAGAGGTCTCCACTCCAAATACAATCACATTGGAGGCTAGGCCTTCAACATATGAATTTTGAGAAAGAATTCAGTCCATAGCATCCACAGTACTTTGTTTACACTATATCTTTTGCTTCAAACAATCTTTCCCCTAGTCTTTGCCTAGTTAATTGAGTCTGATCCTTCAGTTCTCAGCTTAGACATTTTCTCTACAAAGTCTTCCTTGACCCAATGAGACAGCTTAAATTCATTTCTTCTAAGTGACACCTTCACTCTTCTATATTTACCTTATCACTCTATTTCTCACACTATGTCACAATTGCTTTTTTATCTGTCTCTGTTCCTCATTAGTTTGTAAATGCCTTAAAGGCTGGTCCCTGTCTTGTTCACTGTTGGAGCCTCAGCACCAAGGACAGTTCTTGACTCATGCTAATCACTCAATCCCATTTGTTGAATAAATTATGCATCAACATTTTGAATAGGATTTATTTGCTTCCTAGAAATACTTATGGAAATACTGGCAACTTTCGAGAATGTTTGTCTAAGTTTGGGGTTTATATTTTATTTTTTTCTAGAAGATTTTATTTATTTGAGAGAGAGTGCAAGAGCAAGGGGAGGGAGAAGCAGACTACCTGCTGACCAGGGAGCCCATCGCAGGGCTTCATCCCAGGATGCTAAGATCATGACCTGAGCCAAAGGCAGACATTTAATTGACTGAGCCACCTAGGAGCCCCAGGTTTTGCATATTAAATTACAGATCATACTAATAGGACTTTGATGCTTTATGTGGGTTTAACATAATATATTCACAAACTTCTAATTTTAAGAAAAGAATAGTATCTCCAAGGAGTGCCTGGGTGGTAAAGCATGTGACTTTCTTTTTTTTTTTTTTAAGATTTTATTTATTTGGTGGGGGAGGCAGACTCCAGGCTGAGCATGGAGCCCAATGCAGTGCTCAGTTCCAGGACCCTGAGAACTGGCCTAAGCCAAAGTTAGATGGCCTAAACCAAAGTTAGATGCTTAACCAACTGAAGGACTCAGACACCACAAGCATGTGACTCTTGATCTCAGGGTTGTGAGTTCAAGCCCTGTGTTGGGTATAGAGATTACTTAAAAATAAAACCTTAAAAAAGAAAAGAATAGTATCCCCAAACCATCCGTGTCATGGAGATTTTTGTTTTCCTAATTTATAAAAGGCAAATAGCAGCCATCGGCATTCAAATCAATTCTTCATTTTTATGCCCCTCTTATTCTCCCTTCGTCCATCATGAATCAAAGCCATGTCTAAGTTTTCCAAGAAACCCTGAAGATACTGTTTGCATTCAAAAATGTAAATAAGAATGTTGTGATGTTGCAGGTTGTTGAATTGAATGTTGTGATGTTACAGGTTGTTGAATTTCTTCTGGAAAAGGGAGCAGATATCACCCTTTGTAATTATAGCAATCAAACTGCAGTTCACGTGGCTAATTGCAATGTGCGAAGACTACTCTTGGCCATCAGTGGAATCCAGGCTCCCCAAATGCAACTTCTACAAAGTTCATGGCAAGGTGATCTTGAACAACTTCAGCACTTGCTGGTCAGTTAAATTGATGTTTGCTTCTGCCTTTGGGTGGGTAAATGGTAAGAAAAGCCTAGACTATATAGGACTCCTTTTTTTCTTTCTTTTTTTTTTTTTTTAAAGATTTTATTTATTTATTTGTCAGAGAGAGAGAGAGCACAGGCAGACAGAGTGGCAGGCAGAGTCAGAGGGAGAAGCAGGCTCCCTGCGGAGCAAGGAGCCCGATGTGGGACTCGATCCCAGGACGCTGGGATCATGACCTGAGCCAAAGGCAGCCGCTTAACCAACTGAGCCACCCAGGCCTATAGGACTCCTTTTAAAGAAAAATAAGTTATTTTCAAATGCAGTCCCAGAAAGCTTCAGGAAGAATATAGGGGAAAGAAACAGGATCGAAGAGGATAGTCGGGTGGAAAACAGGGTAATAAGAGAACACAGCAGCAGCCTGTTTCCACCTTCCTCCAGCTGGATGTTAGAAGTCACGCAGCACCCATGGGAAATGATATGCTCTCAGGATGTCCCTAGAGAACGGCTGTCAACTTGCTCAGAGGAGCTCCCTTGACATCATTGCCATTTGTGCAATTGGTGTTTAGATCCCTTTGGACCAGCTGCACTTATTATCTTTATCCTGAAAAGGGAATCAGAGAGCCTCTGCTTTGCATAATATTTAGTTGTAACTAGAGGAGTTAAGAGGGTGTGTTTTTTAAGTGCTTCCTTCTCTGGATATTGATCTTCTTGTTTAGATCTTCTAGCCACAGACACGCTTTCCCAAAGTAACTTACGAAACCATATGCATAACCAGGGACTTTAATTATTGGTGACCGGCAACTGTCTATTCTTGGTATTTACCTTCAGAGACACTTTCAGATCACATGACCTTCCAACTGAAAGAAAATCAATTGCTGCTAGGAAACAGTTTCTTCCAGTCCCTTATGGTAGAGATACAAACAGATAAAGAGAAAGTGAACAGAATTCTGTCGCCTAGAGTTCAAGGAAATCTACAACAAAATCCAAAGGACTCTTTAAATTCTTTTGTTGTATTAAACCATAGTCTAAAATTGCCATATGTCATAACTGAAGTTTAGAACACTTTTGAAAGACAATAATTTTATTTCAATGGTATTTGTAATAGTTGTTATAATACAATATGTTTTCATAACCACATTTTTTCACCGTAAATATTAGCAGCCACTTTTTAAGAAACTGGTGCCTATAACTGAATCCAGAACTTAATAAGCAGATGCTGAATTAAAGTGCTATTGTAAGACTATTCTCAGCTCAAACCTTTCATGCTGGTTCTAACTAAGAATAAACATTGATATAAGAGGTAGCTTCTTTTCAGAGACTGAAAAAAATATTAACTAATTAATTCCCACAGCACCCCTCTGAGGTAATATCATTATCTCTAGTTTGTCCCTAGAGAAAGTGAGGTAGAAACGTTGATATGGCATAAAGTGAAATAAAGTGGAAATTAGTGAATTGCTTTGGTCTATAAAATAAGCAATTTGGATACTTTGGCCTTACAGTGGTTTTTCAGTGGTGAATTATCCAAATTAAGTTCCATTTTCATTAAAACAACAAATATCACCTATATACCCACCTCCATTTGACTGTACATAGACGGTTAAGTGAGCTACATTCTTATTGTGGATCATTCATTCATTCCACAAATGTTTATTGAGCACATGTCAAAACTCTACTCAGTGCTTTTCATATGCTGTCTCCAACCATCAAAACAACCTCACAGAGGCAGGGAGTCTGCCTTTCTTCTCCCTCTGCCTGTCCCTTGGCTCGGCTCATGCTCTCTCTCTCTTGCTCACTCTCTCAAATAAGCAAAATTTTAAAAAACAAACGAACAAAAACAACTCCATAGAAAAGACATTTTTCCTACTGACAGCTGAGGATTCTGAAGGTCAGAGAGTAGGACTG
Source organism: Mustela nigripes (assembly GCF_022355385.1). Lineage (NCBI taxonomy): Eukaryota > Metazoa > Chordata > Mammalia > Carnivora > Mustelidae > Mustela > Mustela nigripes. Next base: position 94,807,131 of record NC_081559.1, read on the forward strand.
CCGGATTTTGCAAACAAAAAATACAAGACTTTCAATTAAATTTGAATTTCAGATAAATACCAAACAAATATTTTCCAAATAAATCTTTTAATATGATTATGTCCCCCATGAAAATGATTCATTGCTTAACTGGATGTCCCTTATTTTATTAGGGTGATTTTATCAAGTGTTCTTCATATAATCCTGTCAAGAAAGTTAAAGAATGAGTTTAAGGAAGTAAAATTCAAACCCAATTCTGTCTGGCTCTCAGGCCTGTGTAATTTCATCAGCTCCTCCTCAATATAGATGCTGAGAAAGAATGTATTGAAGTGAAAATGAAAATTTGGCTAAACAAGAAAAATGCAAAGATTGGTATAAGTAGACACACACTAAAAACAAAACAGAAATAAAACTTCTTGTTTTTAAAGGCATCTGAAGAGCTCCTGGATATAAATTTCCCAAACCAACATGGCTTGACCCCTCTGATGCTGGCTGTGAGGGATGTGGATCTGTTCGAGAGTCTTGATATGTCAACAGCCTACAGACCTGTGGAGGTTCTCTCTGAGCTCCTCCAGCATCATGCGTGAGTATGAGTGGTCAGTCAGCATCAGTGGAAGGGCGTCTTGTGTCACTGTTATTTTCAGAAGTCACTTGTAAATCTGAACATATAGACTGCTTTTTAAAATTCTACATGTTGGAGAACCTGGCTGGCTCAGTAGGTAGACTGTGATTCTTTATCTCGGAGTTGTAAGTTCAAGTCCCATGTTGGGTGTAGAGATTGCTTAAAAATAAAATCTTAAAAAAATTTATATTGAATTGAATGCACATATATGGTCATAAAAGGGACTTAGCAGTTGCAAAGTGATATATAGATGTTAGATGTTGCTATCTATTATTCTTATGATGTTGACCATTTATTTAAATAATCTTATGGTAGTTATGAGAGTGTCAGATACTTCTTGAGTAGGCAGCTCCCTACCCCCAAAATGTTACTAATTATTTCAGAAAGCATTGTCAGTTATCAAAAGCAATTTTGATTTCCAGTTATCTAAAAATCGCTAAATGCCAAAATGCTCTTTAGGAGGAGGGAAAGTAAACAATTAGCTTTTTTTTTTTTTTTTTTAATCACAGGATTAAAAAACAGTTTTTCATGTTAGAATTGTAGTTTCCTAACAACTAGATATCTTGTCATCAAATTCAGTACTTCGTATGAATTTTGTTTTAGGAATAAAAGAGGAAAGGGAGTTTCAAGAACAAAAGTAGAGTTAAGAACATTAGCTATTGTAAAAGGATCAGTTAGTATAATAGGATGAAGACGGAAGTTTGAAGCTACCCTGGACTTTAGTGTTCAGAAACCACTGAGATTGTTTAACATGGAGAGTACCGGACACGACTCCGAAGATGGTGTTCAGTAGGCCTGGAGTGGGGTCCAGAATACAGGAAATCAAAAAACACCACATTGAGAAACACTAATCAAGGCAAATGAGCAAACTCAAGTCCCAATGAGTTAAATGACTTATGGCCACATATCAAGGCAGTGCTGTCCCCTGATTCTGGGTCCTATGCTATTTTTTTGAATCATGACCTTCAATATAGAAAAAGCTGTAAGAGATTAATTGTTGCAGATGATAAAACATTAACCTGTCCTGTGAAAAAACAAAAACAAAAACAAAAAATCCTGTCCCGTAGCAATAAGGAGATTCAGATTCAAAGCTGTTACATTGGAGACCACGACTGATGTGTTCCTTTTCCCAGACTGTGACTAGCAAAGCAAGTATAATCATTGTTTCCCTCTCCCTAATCTGTCAACAGGGCTCTCATCATTTACCTTCTGGATCTCTCTGAGCTGATGTCTAATCCTAGGATTCAGTATGACACAGAGAGGATGTTTGTGCTTTTGAAGGAGTGCTAAGATCAGTCAGTGGGCTTAATAATCACAGAGCAAGGCAAAGAGAAATGAAAAGATCATGCAGAGGGATTTTATGACCAAGATCCGATCCACTCAACGAGAGCCTGTGAAATAAACATATCAACTTAATTCTATGCCATTCTACTATTTTGAATGGTAAAAGCTAGCTGTTAGCATTAGAAATAAAAGAACTATGAAGAAAGTAAGCAGTTAGCTAAATCATTGAAAAGGAAAAAAGCAATCAAGTCATCTATTTGGAATGATAAGACAATAGTTTATCAGGATGTTTGTTTCAATCTTCACTTAATTTACTCATCATTAAAGAATTATGAATTTTTTTGCCCAAAGTTGGACATTTTCTACAAATATTGGAATTTTTTAGATTGGGAGTAGAAATAAGATATCCAACATAATCTTTTTACTTAAAAATGTCACTCTCTCTTACATTTTGAAGTTATTGTTGTCAGCTCCAAACTACATGATTGCTCTTATTTATTCGAGGTCAATGTTTTTCCTCTTATATTGGTTCTTTCCTCAATAGATTTAACTGAATTATCTTTGATGTGATTTTATTCTTCCTAGAGATCCTAAACTCTGTGATTTTAGTGGAAAATCAGCAATACATTATGTGTCACAAATACAAAGTTTTAGGAAACAACAATTATTGGACATTCTAATGAATTCTATGCCAAAACCAGGTAAGTACTTCTATTTCACTTTCAAAATTCCCCTTATTGAAAAGCCTTATTAGAAATCTTTCTTTTTCAATGTGTATTTGATGGATTCATTTAAAGATATCAAAGCAGGGCACCTGGATGGCTCAGGTGGTTAAGCAACTACCTTCTGCTCAGGTCATGATCCTGGAGTCCTGGGATGGAGGCCCCTATTGGGCTCCCTGGTCAGCAGGGAGTCTGCTTCTCCCTCTGACCCTCCCCCCTCTCATGCCCTCTCTCTCTCTCAAATAAATAAATAAAATCTTTAAAAAAAAATAAAGATATTAAAAAAATAAATAAATAAAGATATCAAGGCAGCAGCAATTTATTGAGCAGTGACTATATACAAGGCCCATGACTAAGTATTCTGGGGGATGCAAAGAAATCTAAGACATAGCCCAAACTCCTGAAAGTATTTAGTTTGGTCAGGGACACATCATGTAAGTCAGGAGAGAAAGAGGTTTTCATGAGCTTAAAAGAGGAGAAGGGACATACTATGGTCCTTAAATGCTAGATAGGATTTGGAAGGAAGAGAGGGACACCTGGGTAGTTCAGTCAGTTGGGAATCCAAATTTTGGTTTCTACTCAGGTCCTGATCTCATGGGCTGTGGGATCGAACCCCACCTCGGCATCCTAGCTTGGTGGGAAGTCTGCTTGAAAGATTTTCTCCCCTTTTCCCCTGCTTGTTTGCATTCTATCTCTCTCTCAAAATAAATAAATAAATCCTTAAAAAAAGATTTGGAAGGAAGAGAAAAAGAGACAAGGTTTGATACAAGTAGGGAGAGAGAGTCTGAACAAAGAAATAGAAATAGTCACAGAGAAAAAAGTAGAATGAAAGAAGTTTCATTGAGTAACATGTGACCTTGTAAAAGCTGCTTGACTTTCTTGTCTGACTGAAGCTTCTGGGCTGGGAACAAGGCCGTTCCAAGTAAGGTTTCACCATAGAAGTGAAACACAACCTGGTCCTTGAAAAGCGATGGGATCTGATTTTGTAGAGCAGAGGCATCATGGTGTAAGTGAGCCTCACTTATACCAGGGGCAAACAAGACACTAGGAAGTTCCTGTTGGGGAGCAGGAATACATAGTAAGATTAGATACCAAAAGAAACTGGGTCCATTGAAGATCGATTGAATGCAGATTTTTTTCAATAAAATAGAGTTGCTAAAGAAGTTTAAGCCAGTGAGTGATGAAAGCCATGTTTTAGGAAAATTAAGCTGTTGTTATTGTGTAGAATGGACTCGAAGGAAGAGATTCATAGCAGGGAGCTCTATTAAGAGAGTACAGAAGTGTGTGTGTGGTGACAATGGTCAGAGAAGAGTCCTGGGTTTGGTGTGGGACTGCGCCTGCCAGGAGCTGGGTGCAGTGACCCTAAGAGCTATTGTGGAAGAAAAATTCACAGCATTTAGTGATGTGAGCATTTAGTGATGAGACAAAAGTCAGGAGAGTTCAATTTGATTCCAAAGTTTCAGCCCAGGGAAGGGGGGGTGGGGGATGGAAAGACAATCAACAAAAGAGAAGACCACTCTTATTTGGTGAGGATATTGAAGGTAATGAGTTCTAAAGCACTGTGTGTGATGGAACCTTGCCTTTCAAGTAGCAATGTTCTGTAGGACAGGGTTGTGGGAGGGGATGAGTTGGTATTTGGGAGTTCACTACAAAAAGGGAATTGTGAGGATCTGCGAGCAGGTAAGATCACTGGAGGATTGCAAAGGGCTGAGCAGAGCAGGGATTCCCACAGTTAGGGAGTGGTGTGCACTTAGGGACCCAAGGGCAGTGAGACAGAGAAGAAGGAACTGGGGAGAGTTGCAAGAAGCAAGGTGTAGGAAAATACCAACTTGGAAAAGAGGTTGCAAAGCAGATGTGGTAAGGAAGTGTGAAGTTTCAGTGATAGGATAGAGGCAGAAGACTGCACGGAGTAAGGAAGGAAAATATGGAGGGTCCGAGTAGAGATAAACCTTGTGCAATTTTGTATCAGTTACAAAATAACTGGAAGAGATCTTGGAAGAGGAAGAGGTTTTTATCAAAGAGCCTGCCCTTATTTGAAAAAGTCATGATAGCAGGAGGGCTGCATAGGAGACCACAGTCCCTCAGTAACGACCTGGGAGTTCACCGTTCGGTGTTCAGAACTCTGCCAATTGAATCTGGCTTCAAGTGTTAGACAGAAAATGTGCCTGGTCTTAGCAACTACAGAACAGATATAATTTCCAGCCCATTACTAGGGGTTTCACTTAGGTTTCACTGTGCCTAACTTTTGTTTTTTAAGCAAACAAAAACCTATCCAGTCTGTGGACTCTTGTCCTCACACCCTTTCCTGTGATAATTATTGCCTGAAGCCTCATCAGGATCCCAGATCATGATTTTAGGAAAATCTTTGACAAATGGAACTGGTTTTAGAACCAAGAGCTAGATCTTCCTATGAAATTGAGAGAGATGAGTCTTATCAAAACAAATTTTCCTGTTTCTTTTGGCAGAAAGACATGCTGAATCATTGCTTGACATTTCTCATGATACAAACTCTTCTCCACCCAGTACAATGACAGTTACTACAAACCGAAATATAATCTTGCAAAGCATCAGCAGCAGCGAGGTAAGATGTTTTTTCTTTAAAGAAACTAACAGGGTGCCTGGGTGGCTCAGTGGGTTAGGCCACTGCCTTTGGCTCAGGTCATGATCTCAGAGTCCTGGGATTGAGTCCCACATCGGGCTCTCTGCTCAGCAGGGAGCCTGCTTCCTCCTCTCCCTCTGCCTGCCTCTCCATCTACTTGTGATTTCTCTCTGTCAAATAAATAAATAAAGTCTTTAAAAAAAAAAAAACTAACAAAAAATGAATAACCTACTCCATCGACAACTTCATTTGTATTGCTTGAATATTTTGTAACAATCGCACATTACAATTATATTTTTAATGTAATCACAAAGTAATTGAAAGCACATTTAATAAGACAGTGTTTCCGGGGCGCCTGGGTGGCTCGGTGGGTTAAAGCCTCTGCCTTCGGCTCTGGTCACAATCCCAGGATCCTAGGATCCAGCCCTGCATCAGGCTCAGCAGAGGGCCTGCTTCCTCCTCTCTCTCTCTGCCTGCCTCTCTGCCTAATCTCTCTCTGTCAAATAAATAAATCTCACTCTGTCAAATAAATAAATACATAAATACATAAATTTTAAAAAAAGTAAGACAGTGTTCCACAGGTTTAATCTCAGACCACTAATTAGCTAGTCAGCTTGGAGTCTTGTGCATTGTGTGTGTGTGTGTATACCTAATACCACAGAATTTTGGACCCATATTAAATAATAAAATATAGCTTATGTTTATGTGTGTAAATGTGGAAAAAGAGAAGACCATTAATCTGATCATGTCAAATCCATCAGAGGGTACCACAAAGAAGGTGCTTCTTCTTGGCCACAGTCACCACCACACCCCAAAAATCCCCTGCTATGATGAATGACTCCACAAAAAGTCCCTCACAGTTCAGTAACAGTACTAGTAACAAACAGTGTAATCCATAGAAAACTGTGGACTGATACACCATATATACAATAAACTGGTAACAGTTGTTGCCTACAGGGAGAGAATTGGAGACAAACTTTGCACTGTGTACTCATTTGTACCTTTTCAGTTTTTATGAAAATTAACATAGCCCAGACAGTTAAAAATATTGCTACCCTATATTTTATTGGTAGGAAAAAATATGGCCACAAATTGTTTATTTTTAAAAGTTGATGAGGGGGATGTCTGGGTGGCTCAGTTGGTTAAGCCTCTGCTTTTAGCTCAGGTCATGATCCCAGGGTCCTGAGATGGAGCCCAGTGTCCTGTTCCCTGCTCATCAGGGAGCCTGCTTCCCTTCTACCCCTGCTGCTCCCCCTGCTTGAGCTCTCTCTCTCTCTCTCTCTCTGTCAAATAAATAGATAAAATCTTTATTTAAAAAAAAAAGTTAATGAGGTATGGAGTATAATATTTATAAACAACAATAAGGACTTTTGGAGATGGTGGAGTAAAGACCTTTCAGTCCCTTTCTCCTTTGAAAAATCATCCCAAAACAACAAAGGAAACAAAAACCAAAAATTTAATTTGAAAAAATTTCTTGGGGCGCCTGGGTGCTCAGTTTCTGCTCAGTAAAGTTTCTGCCTACATTTCAGTCCATGATCCCAGGGTCCTGGGATTGAGCCCCATGTAGGGCTCCCTGCTTAGCGGGGAGTCTGCTTCTCCCTCTTCCTCTGCCCTTCCCCCCGACTTATTCTCTCTCAAATAAATAAATAAAATCTTAAAAAAAAAAAAAGAAACAAACCAAACTTTCTTGTTTTGAAATAATTATAGATTTATTGGAATTACAAAAATAGTACAAAGACATCCTGTGTAAACTTCACCAGCGTCCCCCAATGGGAACTATTATCATAACTATAGCAGATTGTCAAAACTGGGAAGTTGACATCGATGCATTACAATTAGCTAAACTACAGACCGTGCTTGGATTTCACTAGAATTTACATACATTCTTTTTTCTTTCTTTGTCTGGTTTTGTGTGTCTGAGTATACAATTCTGTGACATTTCTTTTTTTTTCCTAAGATTTTATTTATTTATTTATTTGTTTTAGAGAGTGAGTCCCCATGCTGAATGGGGAGCCCCACGGGGGCTAATCCCATGACCCCGAGACCATGACTGGAGACAAAACGAAGACTAGGTCACCTAACCAGCCGAATCACCCAGGCACCCCTGGTTCTGTGACGGTTCATCCCCTGAATCACCAGAATCAAAAATTCGAAACTGCCACCACAAGGGTGACTTCATAGCCATACCCTCTTCCCTTCCCTAACCCCTGGCAGCCACTGATCTGTTCTCCATCTCCATAATCTTGTCATTTTGAGAATGTCATATAAATGGAATTACCATACATAAAAACTTTTCAGATTGGCTTTTTCTACTCAGCATAATGCTCTTGAGATAGACCCAAGTCCTATTAAGTTTTCTTTACACTGCTAAGTTGTATTCTATGGCACAGATATTCACAGTTTACTTAACCATTCACTTGTTGAGTCATTTAGGTTGTTTCCAGTTTTGAGCTATTATATATAAAGCAACTATGAGCAATTGTGAATAGATTTCTGTATAAATATACATTTCATTTCTCTAGGATACATGTCCAAGAATCCATTTACTGGGTCATATGGTAAATGTCTGTGTAACTTTTTTTATTTTTAAGATTTTATTTATTTATTTGACACAGAAAGAGAGATCACAAGTAGGCAGCGAGGCAGGCAGAGAGAGAGGGGGAAGCAGGCTCCCTGCTGAGCAGAAAGCCTGATGCAGGGCTGGATACCAGGATCCTGGAATCATGACCTGAGCTGAAGGCAGAGGCTTAACCCACTGAACCACCCAGGTGCCCTAGCTTCTTAAAAAACTGTCAATTTTCCATGGTGGCTCTATAATTTTATTTATTTATTTATTTGTTTGTTTATTTATTTATTTATTTATTTATTTGACAAAGAGAGAGAGAGAGATCACAAATAGTCCAAAAGGCAGGCAGAGAGAGAGGGGGAAGCAGGCTCTCCTCTGAGAAGAGAGCCCAATTCAGGGCTTGATCCCAGGACGCTGAGATCATGACCTGAGCCGAAGGCAGAGATTTATTACACTGAGCTCCCAGGCACTCCTTTATCATTTTATATTCCCACTAGCAATGAATGAGATGTCCAGTTTTTCTGTCCCCTGGCCAGCATTTAGCACTATCAGTATTTTTTATTTTAACCATTTTAATAGATGTATGGTAGTCTCTCATTGTGGTTTTAATTTGCACTTCCCTAATGACTGATGTTGAACATTTTTTCATGGGTTTACTATTCCCCATTAGCATAAATTGTTCAGACTTTTTAAAGTTTTCTGATTGGTTTGTTTTCTTAGCGTTGGGTTTAGAGAATTCCTTATGTATTCTGGATATGTGATTTGTAAATATTTTCTACTAGTTAATAGGAAGAACTGGATTGTTATTTTCATCTCTGTAACTTGGCTTTCATCAAACAGAAGTTTTTTTGTATTTATTTATTTATTTTAAGATTTTATTTATTTATGTGACAGACACAGCAAGAGAGGGAACACAGGCAGGGGGAGTGGGAGAGGGAGAAGCAGGGGGGAAGCAGGTTTCCCATTGAGCAGGGAGCTGGACACTGGGCTTAATCCCAGGACCCTGGGATCATGACCTGAGCTGAAGGCAGACGCTTAACAACAGAGCCACCCAGGTGCCCCCAAAAGTTTCTGATTTTGATGAAAATCAATTCATCTATTTTTTATGGGTCTTAATTCTCATGTTATATCTAAGAATTATTTTACTTGATCTGGGTCCTGGTTACACAAATGTGTTCAGTTTATAAAAATTTACGGATCTATGCACGTTTCCGAATGTTTGCCACACTTAAATTGAAGGTAATGGCAAGGGGAGGCATATGCTTTCAAATACCTGAGAAAAGAATTTTTCCCAGCCTCGGATTCTATATCCAGACAAACTATCAATCAAGTATTAGAATTGAATAAAGAAATTTTTCAGACATACTTAACACTCAAGCATTTTACTTCTCAAAAACCTTTTAAGGAAGCTACTATGTGCCCTATTAAATTAAGGGAATAGAGGGGCAGCTGGCTGGCTCTTGAATTTGGGTTTGTAAACTCGAGCTCCATGTTGGGTGTAGAGATTACCTAAAAAAAAAAAAAAAAAAAAAAATCTTTGGGCCACCTGCGTGGCTCAGTGGGTTAAAACCTCTGCCTTCGGCTTGGGTCATGATCTCAGGGTGCTGGGATCGAGCCCCACATCGGGCTCTCTGCTCTGCAGGAAGCCTGCTTCCTCCTCTCTCTCTCTCTGCCTGTCTCTCTGCCTACTTGTGATCTCTGTCTGTCAAATAAATAAATAAAATCTTTAAAAAAATCTTTAAAAAAAATTAAGGGAATAGATAAAAATAAAGAAGGAAAATTGGACCATGATGCAGGGGATCTGGACTCTAACACAAGAGATAGAGAATCATTGGTATTATGGAGAAGGCAAGTTCCAAGGTGTCAGCCATGTATCAAGTCTAGGGAACAAAGAGCTGAAATAATTTGGGGTGGAGGAGGGGAGAAGAGCAGGATAATGGGGATTTCCAGGAAAGCAATGGAACTAATATATTATCTCCTATATTTAACCAAGTGGAGAAATCACTGGAGGTTGGGAAGATTTAGGGATTAAAAAATATAAGAAAATGAGTAAAACAAAACAGAAATAAAAATGGGGGTATAAGAATATGATACTGTCTACATAATAAAAAGTCAGTAGGTAATATTTTATTTTGATGACTCAGGAGATAGCAGGACTATTGTATCAGCTAGAGATATGGAAGAAAATATCAAAAGAAACAATTAAAAGGTTGGAAGTGGTTACCTTAGAGGGAAAGGGTGGGGAAGGACACTGATGACCTTTACTTAAAAGTTTTTACCATTATTTGACTTTTTAAAAAACATGTAAGTTGGACACACATTGAAATTAATTTGAAATTAAAATATAGAGATGGTTGGGGGCAGCTGGCTGGCTCAGTTGGTGGAGGATGCAACTCTTGATCTCCAGCTGTGAGTTCAAGCCTCACATCAGTTGTAGAGATTACTTAAAAACAAAATCTTTAGGGGCGCATGGCTGGCTCAGTTGGTTAAGTATCTGCTTTTGGCTCAGGTTATGGTCCTTGAATCAACCCCCACATCGGGCTCCCTGCTCAGGAGGGAGTCTGCTTCTCCCTCTCCCTCTGCTCCTCCCACGGCTTGTGCTCTCTCTCTCACTCAAATAAAGTCTTTTTTTTTTTTTTTTAAGATTTTATTTATTTATTTGACAGAGAGAGATCACAAGCAGGCAGAGAGGCAGGCAGAGAGAGGAGGAAGCAGGCTCCCCGCTGAGCAGAGAGTCCGATGCGGGGCTCGATCCGAGGACCCTGAGATCATGACCTGAGCCGAAGGCAGCGGCTTAACCCACTGAGCCACCCAGGCGCCCTTCAAATAAAGTCTTAAAAAAATAAAATATTTTAAAATATATGTATAGAAATGGTTAAATCAGGACTCCTTTGGGGCATGGGATGGGATGAGGTAGAATGGAAATGTGTATTTTAATACTATTCTTACTATTTTTTTAATATTAAAAAACAGTGTAAGGGTGTCTGGCTGACTCGGTAGAGCATGTGACTCCTGACCTTGGGATTGTGAGTTCAAGTCCCACAGTGGATGTACTTAAAATCCTTAAAAAATAAAGAAATAAAAACCCAGCTTATTTAATACTATTTGAGTATTTTCCTTTGTGAATTTATAATTTTTTTTAAAGATTTTATTTATTTATTTGACAGAGAGAAATCACAAGTAGATGGAGAGGGAGGCAGAGAGAGAGAGAGGGAAGCAGGCTCCCTGCTGAGCAGAGAGTCCAATGTGGGGCTCGATCCGAGGACCCTGAGATCATGACCTGAGCCGAAGGCAGTGGCTTAAACCACTGAGCCACCCAGGCACCCATGAATTTATAATTTTTTAAAGCAGGTTAAAAAACAAAAACCAAACCAGAGTTGCTCTGATACACTGGTTCTCCACAGGGGGGCGATCTTGCCCTCCTGCCAGGGGGCATCTGACTGCATTTGGAGACATTTTTTATGTCACAACTGGGGTGGAGGGGCAACTGGCATCTAGTGTGGGTAGAGCTGAGGGATTCTGCTAAACATCCTGGAGGGCACAGAATCATACCCACAATGGCAAGTTATCCAGTCCCAATGTCAGTAGGGGTGAGGCTGAGCAACCCTGCAAGGAGCACATTTTGTCACAACATTGAAGGTTGTCTTGGTTTTGGTTACTAATATTATATAGTAATTGAAATAAAATACCTAGAGACTAATCTTGAAAGTAACAGTCATGCATTAGAAATTGGTAAACAAAAACACATTTGCTTTGCATTTTTTTATGGTATGTTTAAGCAATTTTCTTTTGTAAAAGAACTAAACATCCCTTTACAGTAGTACATTTTTTTCCATGCAACTTAAAAACACTTACTGAGCCTTCCCTCCATATTTTTCTTATTATGATTGAAATAACTTTGAAGTCATTTCTGAGGGAGAAACAGACTCTGACTATTGAACTTGCCTTTTCTTCTTGTGCTTTCTCTAGGGTTTAAATCATAAAACCCAAGGTCATCCTTCACTTCTTTTCTTTGAATGAAAGCTTGGTTTTCTTTTTTGCTGTCTGCAATAGGTTTTTCTCATTTACGAAAATAGGCAGCTGCCTTACTTGTGGGATTGCCCCCTGCGAGACTTTACAGCCTCTCCCAATCCCCTTTCATCTAAGAAGAATCTTCCTTTCCAACTTAATTACTTATGTTTCTTCTGCCTCTTTTCTCTTCTGTATGTTTGGGATTCCGTTGTTTGAGATTCGAATACTATACTAGTCTATTTTTTCTAGTCTATTGTTTTCTAGTCTATTGTTATCTCCTGCACCATTGTCAGTGGTTTATGAAATCCATTTATGTTGGGGTTGTTCTAATATTTTCTCTCCTTCACTCATGACTGAGTGTCATTATTTCAATTGTCCTCCTTGGGGCACCCAGGTACATCTTAAAGTCTTTCATATTTATCATTCTAAAGGAAGTTAGAAAATCTGGAGCTGTTTCTGTTTTAGAGTCTTCATTTCCATGATGACCTTCAAAGTATATGTTATTCTTTGTATCCTTTTTGTGTATGTGTGATGCTTATGGTTTTTTCAGTTTATTCTATGGAAGAAATTGTCGTCAGATACTTACAGGTGTCACATATCTTTTTTTTTTTTCCCCCATGCAAAACTTACAAATTGGGTTTTAGTATTCTTGTCTCTTAATTTTGCTTACTGTTATTGATTCTTTTCTTTCTGGTCCTTTTTTTTCCCCCCCTTAAGATTTTATTTATTTATTTGAGAGAGAAAGAGCATGAGCAGAGAGGAAGGGCAGGAGGAGAAGGACAAGCAGACTCCCCACTTATCAGGGAGCCTGACAGTGCTCTATCCCAGGACCCTGGGATCATGACCTGAGCTAAAGGCAGACACTTGGCCTACTGAGCCACCCAGACACCTTCTGGTTCTTTTTGAGATTCTTTTCTTTTTAAAGATTTTATTTATTTATTTGACAGAGAGAGATCACAAGTAGGCAGAGAGGCAGGCAGAGAGAGAGAGGAGGAAGCAGGCTCCCTGCTGAGCAGAGAGCCCAATTCAGGACTCTGATCCCAGGACCCTGAGATCATGACCTGAGCCAAAGGCAGCAGCTTAACCCACTGAGCCACCCAGGCGCCCTGAGATTCCTTATTTTAGGCATTTCATGATAGCATGAAAGCAGAAGGTTAAGGGCTCTGGAACCAGACTTCAGAGTCTGAGTGTGATTCCAGCTCTACCACTAGCTAGCTACATAACTTTGGTTAACCTCTCTGGGCCTGTGTGTAAAAAGAAAACAACAGTTCTTACCTTTAGAGTTAGTGTGAGGATTAAATGGTTAATATGTGTAAGTTGCATAGAGGAGTGTCTGACACTATGTATGTAAATGCTAGTCATCATCATGGGTTTTTGTAGGTAGGTGTGCACAGACTCTGCATCTTTCAGATTTTCCAAAAGGACCAGCTAATAAATGAACTGAGCAATAGAGACTGATCACAGCTCATTAATAACAGATACCTGATGTGAAGACCAATCGTATATTAAGACTTCCATATGAAGGCTGCTATTTTCCAAAGCTTAACATAAAAATTTCATTGTGTCGCTGTAATTATGTGAAATCATAGAAATCTATTTCGAGGTCTCATAGAGTATTCCAGACTAAGGATCCAAACAAAAACTATATATATATATATATATATACACACACACATATTTTTTATATATTTATTTATATATGTGTGTATATATTTGTATTTATGTTAATATAAATTATAATATAATAATAATAATAAATTTATAATATAAAATTATATTTATATATTATATATAATATCTACTATATAAATATATAAATATATTATATATTTATAATATTTATATATTTATAAATATATTATATATATTATATATATTATATTTTAATAATATTTACATATTTATAAATATATTATATATTTATATAATAGATATTATATATTATATAGAATATAGAATATATATTTATATGTATTTATATGTATTTATATTATATATTAATATAATAATATTTAATAATAATCAAATTTTATTATTTATTTATTAAATAATAAATGATATTCTTATTTAGTAATATTTATATAATAAATATATATTTATATATGTTTATATGTATTTTTATATATTTATATTATATATAATATAAATTTATATTATATTATAATAATATATTATTAATTATTAATTATATAATATAAATTATATTATAATTTATATAATATAAATATAAATACATATAAATATACATTTATTATATAAATATTATATATTTAGTATATATAAATATATATATAATATATTTTTTTATAACGGAAAAATTCAGGGGTCAAGAGACATGTGAAACTATCTGTAAACTTTTTTACTAATCAAGGTGTACACATTCAAAGAACAATAAGATGAGTAATTTCATGTATTATATCCCTAAAAATGAAAAGTGATAATTTTGCTAAGGGGGCAGATGTAGTAAAACACCCTCATGCATTGCTGGTAGAGTGTAAGTAGTAAGTGCAAACTTCTAAAGTAATGGGTGAAGAGGCTCAGTGGGTGGCTCAGATGGTTGAGCATCTGCCTTCGGCTCAGGTCATGATCCCAGGGTCCTGGAATTGAGTCCCACATCAGGTTCCTTGCTCAGCAGGGAACCTGCTTCTGCTTCTCTCTCTTTCTGTCAAATAAATAAGTAAAATCTTTTTAAAAAATTAAATAAAAATGAGGCGCCTGGGTGGCTCAGTGGGTTAAGCCTCTGCCTTCAGCTCAGGTCATGGTCCCAGGGTCCTGGGATCGAGCCCCGCATCGGGCTCTCTGCTTGGCGGGGAGCCTGCTTCCTCCTCCTCTCTCTCTCTCTCTGCCTGCCTCTCTGCCTACTTGTGATCTCTGTCAAATAAATAAACAAAATCTAAATAAATAAATAAATAAAGGTAAAGTAATGTGTGTAAAACAACTTAAAAATGCTCATACTCTTTGGATCAATAATTCCATCTAGAAATTTACTCTAAAGAAATAATACAGAAGCGCCTGGGTGGCTCAGTGGGTTAAGCTTCTGCCTTCAGCTCAGGTCATGATTTCAGGGTCCTGGGATCAAGCCCTGCATTTTGCTCTCTGCTCAGCAGGGAGCCTGCTTCCCTTCCTCTCTCTCTCTGCCTGCCTCTCTGCCTACTTGTGGTCTCTGTTTGTCAAATAAATAAAATCTTAAAAAAAAAAAGAAATAATACAAAATTGGGGTATTCATTGCAAGGATGTTCACAGCATAATGTGTAATATTGAAGAATTAAGAACTGCCTAATAAACATTATGGGCTTCTATTGTAAGACTCACGGGTTTAACTAAACATTGTTATGATAGATATTTGTTGAAGGAAAGAATTTACAATTACATTAAAATAATGTTTACTTAGGAAATTGCTATGTAATTTGTACTTGTCTTCAGTGAAAAACCTGGACAAAACAATGTATGATGCAACTATATATTTTTTTTTGATGCAACTATATTTTTAAATACTTTGGAAAAAGACTAAGGAAATATTATTTCTATGTTAACAGAATTTGCTTTTCATTTGTAGGATAATAGGAGATTTTTTTTCTACTGCATTAAAAAACATTTTTTTTTGTATTTCTATATATTCTAAAAAGAGTTCCCCACTCCCCCTTTGTAAATTAATGGGATGGAGAAGAAATGTGCCCCATAGTGGTAGAATTTTTGAAATGCAGAGAAGAGCAAGCCATGAAATTCATAGCAGCCTAGTATCAGGGTGACCCAGCCCAGGTCTCCTATTTGCCAGTGACAACCGGGATGGTCTGAGACAGGGTTCCTAATCCTTGCCAGGCGATAGGAAATGCTTTAAAAAGCAGGTCCTACTGCGTAATATGTATGACTATGAAGTTATTATGATTGAATACCTAAAACATTTTAATGGCAGTGTAAATGAAGGATTTTACTTTTAGTATTTTCTGTGATAATTAAAATGAACAAAGTGAAAAAGATTCCCAAGCTTGACTGGTTATGAATATCAGAGTCTTTGTGATGGACTGCCTTGCCCACCTGTGTGACAGGCATCTGCGCTTAAGGCAAAGACTTTATATCCACCAGTTCCCTTAAATAGGTGGCTCACGCAGATAAGAGAAGCCAGAGAGCTCATTGTAACTTCCGGGTTATGAGGGGGTATTTTAAAAACCTCTTGCCTCTATCACTGTTATAGACTTTAAATAGGGGAAAATCACTGGACGCAACAACTTCTAAGGAAGGAACCTATTGACAACAATGAATTCTAATAAGAAAACACTTCTCATTTGGAGAGTTAGGGATTACTTTTCATAAATCAAGTTGGTTTTCAACCATGGTTCTTAGCATAATGATTACTTTCTACATGGTAGAAAGGAAGTTTTTCCTTCCTTGAGAGGTTGCATGCCATGATTAGATCAGAAAGCTGTCATAGTGAAAACTTTAATCAGCTTTGCTGTCTCCTTTCAGTCTAGAGTTATATCTGCAGCTTCCATATGGGGCAGGTTTTCCATCCTTGCCAACTGTAAATGATGCCCCTGGGAGGCGTTATGGAAAAAAATCACGTTCCTTTGGGGTTGTTCACTGCTGTGGCCAAAGGATTCTTTCCAGTTAGCCCAGATAGAATTCGTGGCAGCTTAGCAGCCTGGATGCTGACATGATGAAAAGTATAATTTCTATGTGTCCATGTGATTTCAGCTTTGATCTTCATTTTCGATTATGCACTTAATCATGTCCATGGGACTGTCTGAGCTTGGTGCTCAGGAGGAGATACTTTTCCCATTATTTCGGTCTTAAATACTTTCTCCAACTTAAAAGGAATCCACCGTGTGTAACTTAGAAAATCACTATTCATTTTGTCTTAGAAAATCACTATTAGAAAAATCACTATTCTTTTTTTTTTTTTTAAAGATTTTATTTATTTATTTGACAGGCAGAGAGGCAGGCAGAGAGGGGAGAAGCAGGCTCTCTGTGAGCAGAAAGCCCAATGCAGGGCTTGATCCCAGGATCCTGGGACCACCGCCTGAGCCAAAGGCAGAGGCTTTAACCCACTGAGCCAAACAGGCACCCCCCAAAATTACTATTCATTCTGTCAACAAAGTAGTACATTAAATAATTGAGTTGCTATTTCATGATATTGCAGGAGTTTGACCAAGATGAGGACTGTAGTCATTCCATATTGGTTACTGAAGGAGGAGATCCAAGTGGTGATGGACAAGATTGGCAATCCGGGACAGAAGGTATCTGGGCTATTATTTGTGTTATTGTATACACTGATTATTTGGACCCCACTCTCCCCCCACCCCGCCACCCCAATTTCAGTAGTCTTGGTAGAGAACTTTGAAAACACAGAAAATCTCAAAGGTCAAGAAAACCCACTCACAGTCCTATCCTTTGATCTTTATCTCAATCAGAGTCTTGGCCACTTGCCAGCTAAAATGGCCATCTCTCTTATGTCTCTCTCTTGATTCACCTCACTCTCTCCCGCTTTCCTTTTTGTCCGATAACATCTTTCTCCCCATTTCTTTCCTCTCAGAATCTTCCATCAGCTCCAGGGATCTGTTCTCTTCCAGAAACAAGCATTTCTCCATCAGCTGTTATCCCAGGGCTTCTCTCTTCTGAAAAAGATGGGGAACTGAACAAGGCTCTAAAGCCCCAAGTCTCAGTCTTTTATTCCATGAGGACATACGTCTGGAATTTTCCAGAACAACACCCATTCCAAATATGTTATCCTGTCATATCCATGAATGCCTTTGCATTTAACAGAGCACAAGGTATTTGCAGATTCTCACTTCAGAAAATGGTCTTCACAAAGATCACAATGGTCTACTCACCTATAAATTTCTTAAATTAAATGTTTATTCACACTGCTCCAGTTTCTCTTCGGTAATTTTCTGGCTTCCATTTCTAACTCTGCAGGGAAGCTGTCCGCTTTGATTCTTTTCTCTGCAACCCTGTGAACCTCCTCAAACACCGCAGTGCCGGCCCAACCACGATCTCCTTTGGCCTCTTATGCGATGCTGCCCTCTCCTGTCGAGCTCCTGTCTCTCTCAAACTCACTTGGAATCTCCTTTGTCCAGGCTTAGGGTGGAGAATAACTAAATAATTAAAATTTAAAAAATCCTGGCCCTCTTCCAAACACCCCTTGTGGTCTGACTTTGACTTTTGAACACTTCAAAGCAGAGTTCTCAGAACAGTTGTATCCCAAGTACCCTCCAAGAGATTAAATAATTTGTTTATTCTACTCTATTTGGAGATGACTTGCCATTTGAGGTGCAATTAATTCTTTTAAAATAATTTATAATGTCAGGGGGAACTGGGTGGCTCGGTTAGTTAAGCTTTTGGCTTCAGCTCAGATCATGATCTCAGGGTCCTGGAATGGAGCCCTGCATCGGGCTCTCTGCTCAGCAGGAAGCCTGTTTCTCCTTCTGCCTCCCACTTCGACCCCCACTCCTTGTACTCGCTCTTTTGCTCACATTTTCTCTTTCTCAAATAAATAACATCTTTTAAAACGTTTATAGTTTTTTTATAAATTTAAAATATAAAAAATTTTCATAGAGGAGTCATAGCACATATGTAACACCTCCACTAAGCTCTTGCTTAGAATTTGAGCTCTTGCTTAAAATTTTGCTTGAAATTTCTCAAATTTGAAAGAAGCGATTATGTTTCTGGTATATTTTCTTCTCATAGTTATTAGTCTTTAGTAGTTACTCTTTCAAGTCACAAGTGTGAAACAAAAACGTGTGGAGCAGGGTGCCTGGATGGCTCAGTGGGTTAAAGCCTCTGCCTTCGGCTCAGGTCGTGATCCTGGGGTCCTGGGGTCGAGCCCCACATCGGGCTCTCTGCTCCGTGGGGAGTCTGCTTCCTCCTCTCTCTCTCTGCCTGCCTCTCTGCCTACTTGTGATCTCTGTCTGTCAAATAAATAAATAAAATCTTTAAAAGAAAAAAAACGTGTGGAGCACTAGTGTGCGTTGTATTCATCTTAAGTATCAATAAGTCTCTTTAACTCCCATTTATATATTTTTAACATACTTGAAGTTGTTGATGTGTAAGTGCTTGCACACTTTATACAGACTTTATGTATATGCCATGTGAGTTTCTATCCTGTTGTAGATACACACATTTAATCATTTAGTTTATCTTTTTGTTCACTGTATTCTATTCAAAAGGGAGTATGACCAAAATATATATAAACTCTATAATGTTTAGATCACACCCATAGACTTTTAACAGCTAAATATTCCTGCAGCTTGCATTAGCTTAATTATAGGCTTTTATAGAAGGTAATTTATAAAGTACAATTTATGCCACCCCTAAAAAATTCCTCATCTTGGGCACTTGGGTGGCTCAGTTGGTTGAGCAACTGCCTTCGGCTCAGGTCATGATCCTGGGGTTCTGGGTTTGAGTCCCACATTGGGCTCCCCCTGCTCTGTGGGGATCCTGCTTCTCCTTCTCCCTCTGCCTGCCACAACCCCTGCTTGTGCTCTCTCTCTCTCTGTCACATAAATAAATAAAATCTTAAAAAAAAAAACAACCCTCATCTTTTTCCTTAGTATAAAAATCTTCTTGCATTCATCAATCAGCTAAGTTCCTAGAACAATTATCAGATGCAAACCTCAAAGACTACCTTGAACATGTAAAATTCCTCTCTTCATAAATGGAATAAGAATCTATTTCCTAAAAGTACTGTGCTTGAAAATTTTTAATGCACTGTATCCATCAGGATTCTTGTTGCAGAAAACAAAATTTAATTGAGTTAGAAATGAAGGAAGTTAAAAAAATATATTAGAAAACTCACAGACCATTGAAAAGCCAAAGGAGAAGGACAGACTCTAGGTTCGATTGTCAGGAAGAATTCTGGTAATCACATCTCAAAGCCGGCTGCTCACCCCCACATTACGTTGCTCTGCCCCAACCAGGAAGTTGCTCACTTATCAAGCTTGGAAACTCATCCACCTGCAGACAAGAACACCAGCAAAAACGATGACTGCATCTTACCTTTTTCATGTAACTCATGAAAAGACTCTGGCTCTCCAGTTGGCTTTCTGAACTCGAGTGGCAAAGGAGACTGGAAAATATAGTTAAAAAAAAAAAAAATCCGTGTTGAGATTCACAGTTTAGGAAATTATAAAACTGTGGAAAGGGTGTCAAAATATTTTGAACTTTGATGCCCATCAATTTAAACAGAACCAGTAGAAAACACAGGAAAGGAACACAGTTCTGGAGATAATAATGTTTCATCACTGACTGAATTAGACTGGGCCATTTTTCAGTTTTCATTTTAAAAATGGCTGAACTTTAGCAAATTAAGGATCATTTTCCCACTTTGAATATCATTTTCACCTCTTTTGCAAAATTGTTTCTGACTATATTTAAACGTTGCCTTAGTTTCTCTCTACCGTAACCTTTTTCTGCTAGGCTTACTTTACCTCTTCTTAAGCGGAAGGGCACACTCAGGAGCAAGGGTTCTACTTCTACATGTAAAAATCTTTTCTGGCCCACTGGGTAGGTTCAGAGGTTCCCACAACCATTCGCACTATTAGAGAGACAAAATGGGGAACATCTGTATGTTCCCAGCTGATTTCAGAGCCAGCATGTTCTATAATCCCCCCCCCCCCCGGCCCAATTTAGGACCAACAATTAGGATAGGACCATTAGTTTTTAACAATTTCCACAAAGACAGTCACACAGGTATTCCTTATATTTGAATTCCAAGCCTCTCATTTTGTGCTGATATATAGTGTGGTGGTTAGGCTCTTTGAAAAAATTTTAAGAATATATTGACCATTCCAGGGAAGCCTCATTTTTAGACACGTGCTCCTTGCTATTTATTAGAAAACCTGCAGTCATGTCATCATATTGGGAAAACATCAGGAAAACCAAAGGTAGATTATTCAGGAACATTCCCGAAGTCACCCACGAAGAGCAGAGGTGGTCCAGATCTGTCTGATTCATACCCCTCTTTGATCTTCTCTGCTCTGCTTCCTTCCTAGCATTCTATCAGTGGGGCTGATTAAAACCATAGCTCTTCTAGGCCTAGGGAGACTCACTAAACGGCCCTAAGAGATAGGACTGAAGACTGGAACAAGCACCGGGTTGTTCTAGAAGGATACATCTCTATGTTCCTGCAACAACATTTGTATACTTCTATCACAGGGTTTAACTTGATACACTCTGTGCTTTTTTATTTGCTGTCTTTACTAAGGTCACAGTGATACCTTGTTTATTTCTGTATCTTCAGCACAAAGGGTTAGGCTTGGCGTATACTTAATAAGAGTATATGAATACCTGACCAAACCTTAAAGTAGCATGATTCACACTAGTTTTTAAATGTAAATTTAACATGTTATATTGTAAGCAAGCATTGATTCTACAAGTTGGAACTTTCTGTCTTAAGGGTTATACTGGAAATCATTCCATGGAATCAGATAGGAGTTGATCAAAATTCACACACAAGCAAGTTACTAGGGGGCCACGTAAATGAGCTCATTGAAAGTTCCCAGTGGTTGTGTGCAGTAGGTGTCATTAGTTGTACAGAATGAGGTCTTGTTTGCTCCATCCAGGGAGAAAGCATTGCTCATCATAAATCTTTATTTCATACCTGAAAAGTTTTGTTATGCACTTTTTTTTTGCTCATGTATCTGTCATTTGGATGTCTTCTTTGGAGAAACATCTGTTCATGTCTTCTGCCCATTTATGAATTGGATATTTGCTTTTTGGAGTTGAGTTATATAAGTTATATATTGAATACTAACACTTTATCAGATATGTCATTTGAAAAGGGCTTCTTTCATTCACGAGGTTGTCTTTTAGTTTTGCTGATTGTTTCCTTTGCTGTGCAGAGCTTTTTGTTTTGGTGTACTCCCAATAGTTTATTTTTGCTTCTGTTTCCTTTGCCTCAAGAGATATATTTAGAAAAATGTTGCAATGGCCAATGTCAGAGATATCACCAACTGTGCTCCCTTCTACATTTTTTATGGTTTCAGGTTTCACATTTAGGTCTTTCATCCATTTTGAGTTTATTGTTGTGTGTGGTGTAAGAAAGTTGTCCTGTTTCATTCTTTTGCACATAGCTTTCGAGTTTTCCCAGCACCATTTGTTGAAGAGACCGTCTTTTTCTCATTGCACATTCTTGCTTCCTTCGTCATAGATTAATTGACCATAGAGTTGTAGGTTGATTTCTGGGCTTTCTATTCTATTCCACATTCTTTAATTATTAAAAGCATTAGCTAAATAACCAGAAATAAAATACTCAGTTCCCAGATGTCACTGGCATTCATTACTTTCTTCTTTTTATCATCATCATGTGTTTCTACAGGTGTTGAGATTATTGTTACTTTTCCAAGAGATGTCAGTTATCTCCAAGAAGTGAGCCAAGAAGATTTGCAAGAAAACACGTAAGGAATTTTCTTTGAAAGTTTAGGCTGAAATTTAAGTACAAAGGGATACTTGTGTGGTAACCTACATTTTTAGTAATCCACCCTCCAAAAAACACTCTAAAGCAGGGGTTGTAGTAAATATTATTGTGGCAGGAGCTGGATGATACACATTTTAGGCTTTATGGGTCATGTGGCTTCTGTTGCAATGATTCGGCTCTGCAGTAGTGGCTCCAAGGCAGTCATAGACAGTATGAAAACAAATGGGTACGTTTGTGATCTGATAAAATTGCAAAAACAGACTGAAGGCTGACTTTGGCTCCTAGGGCAGAGTTTGCTGACCCTTACAGCAGTGCCACTTAATATGTGATTCTGTGGTCCTTCTATTACCAGTCCGTGATGAAGTCAGGACAGAAGGTGAAAATGTAAACACTTAAAAAGTTGTATTCCAATGTGACCAGGTAATTTTAGGTTCACTGATCTGATAATGAAAAAACTGGGTTTTGTTTTCATGGTTTTGATTTTTGTTTTATTCTTATAATAATTCACTTTTATTATAAGAATGCTACAAAAGTGTCATTCCACAATGGATTGGAAAATTTAAAAACTGGTCCTTTCCCAAAGATAGTTTGAGAAGTCCTGAGCCAGCTAATGCCTTTGGGAGAAGGAAAAGAGTGCATCCCTTATGTCTGCACTTTCCCCCTCTGATTTCTCTGCCCAGGGAAATAGGGACGCAGATGATGTGGGGCGTGAGTCAGAGGGTGGAGAGGTCTTGTCCTTTCAAGAGTACATCTCTTCCATTCAGCAGCACCACTTGGAAATAGTTCTCCAACTTTCTGGTGATATCAGGCTAGACTGAGAAGTGGAGATCCAGAAAACACAGGGAGTAAGTTTTGCATGAAACTCTGTCCTCCCTTTTAGTCAGATAGCCCCAGTGCATGGAGAATGGGCACGAGCACATGCTGTTTCTCTCCCAAATGAGATGGTGGACTTCCCGACCAAGACGCTGACCATGGGACCTTTACTTTTGAAGAACGAGGAAAGTTCCAAGGAGCTCTGTGATGAGCATGTGGGTCTTGTGTTGCCAAGACCTTGCTTAGAACCAAATGTCTCCATGTCTGTAGTCAGAGAAGATGTTCCTCACTTTCTGAAGGGACAGCAAAGAAAATCTGAAGGTGAGTTCATTCAATCACAGTGACCCCTTTATTCTTCTGCCAATAAATGATCTATCTATCTATCTATCATCTTTTTCTTGAATGTTTGAAAAATCTTTACTGTGAACTCGTATTTAGTTGATGTTTACCTGTGGGAATCTGGGGGCTTACATGGAAGATGCCTTCCTCCAGGATTTGAGTTTGCCATTCTTTCTAGCCCAAGACTTATTTACCAGATAGCAGCCCTGGTGCCAGCATTTTCCCTTATGGCAATGCTGTCTTTGGTATTTGCTCACCACTGTCGTAAACCAATTGGCTTAAACCTCCGGGGACAAACCGGAGGTTTGTAGTTCAACACAGTGCATTTACTGGCTTACTGCAATAAAAGAAATCGCAGAGCAGAGAAGCTGTCAGGGCAGGATTTTCAGTAGGGTGCATTTCCAGGAGCTTCCCGAGAAGAGGTGCATAAAGTATACCATGATGGTTTTTCATGGTCTCCGTTTCTTTTGAACTCTGTTCTTTCCGTTTGTTTTGTTCTCTGTATTTTCACATCAGAGGCTTTCCTCACACATCCATTGTTCCTTGGCTTGGCTATCTATTTGTGTTTCTTGGGACTAAAAAGTGCTGTGTGCTCCAGGGAGCAAGTTGAATGGGCAGAGAAAGACCTAGATGGTTGAGTGAGGGATTCCCCAAGTGTCAGTATGCACAGATAGGCTTTTCTCTTGGCCGCTGTTTCCTAGATAGGGAAAACCCAAGGCCCTGACTGGATTGAAAGTCTCTCAGTTTGCCGGCTGAGCTTCCCGAGAAGAGGTGCATAAAGTATACCATGATGGTTTTTCATGGTCTCCGTTTCTTTTGAACTCTGTTCTTTCCGTTTGTTTTGTTCTCTGTATTTTCACACCAGAGGCTTTCCTCACACATCCATTGTTCCTTGGCTTGGCTATCTATTTGTGTTTCTTGGGACTAAAAAGTGCTGTGTGCTCCAGGGAGCAAGTTGAATGGGCAGAGAAAGACCTAGATGGTTGAGTGAGGGATTCCCCAAGTGTCAGTATGCACAGATAGGCTTTTCTCTTGGCCGCTGTTTCCTAGATAGGGAAAACCCAAGGCCCTGACTGGATTGAAAGTCTCTCAGTTTGCCGGCT
>NC_081559.1:94831589-94901712 GCF_022355385.1 Mustela nigripes
TTCCCGTAATCCTTTTATTTTCACTCCGGCACCTTGCTTCTGCTCTCAACTATACCTCCCTAGCTCCTTAGTATCCTTGTCCCAAACTCTCCAGAAAGTAAACTTCCAGCCATTGCCAGGAACAGAGAAGAGCAGCTCTGGTGGAGTGGGGCAGGACAGGGAAGCTGGAAACCACTTCTTCCCCAGACTTACAAGCAACCCCTTTTTTTCATCCTCACCTTCGGAGGTACCCCGCATCTTCAATTCCGGCTCCTGTCTGGAGTTCTTATTTCTTACTGAGTTCTTCCCCTGCAGGCTGACAGCCAATCAATTCTTATTCATTCATTAAGTTTTCATTATGTAAAGTTTTGTTGACTTTCCTTGGCTGTTGTCTTGTCCTCTGGGCTTTTGTTGTTGTTGCTGTTCTTGTTTACTCCTTTTTAATTTCCCTTACTATCATTAGAGTGAGGTTTGTGGAGTGGAGAAAACCTGGCACATTCCATCTTTTAACTGGAATTCTATAGACATTGTAGAAAGGCCTTCTACATTTAATGCCAAAGTACCTACCAGCAAGATCTCACCTCTACAATCTCACCAGAAATGTTTGAGTGTTTTTCTACCTCATGTCAAGCCTTCCCAACACTGAATAACATTTATTCAAATATTTATAATAAGGTTAGAAAGGTTTTTTCTTTTTTAAATCAGGAGGTTATACACATGCACCCAATTATACTTTATATTTAGTTGTATTTCTGGTATTACCTTGCAGCATCTTCTCAACAGGGAAACCTCAACCTCCAGAATATGACCTCTCAGAGGGCAAGGATTTTGTCTTTGTTGTTGATAACTCTATTGCCATCTGTCAGTCACTTCTCAAACACTCAATATTTTTTGGAGAAATGCATAAAGAATTGGAAGGTGGTTTTGCTAGCTATGGCTAAGAGGAATGCTCAAACCCCTCCTATTTGTATCCTCTTCTTAGGTACCATTTTCCACCCACTGATGTCTTCTTCACCTGTGTTATATCTTAGAGAGGTCTGTTTCTAAGTCAGATTTTAAAATGGCAACCTGTGGGGGCATCTGGGTGGCTCAGTGGGTTAAAGCCTCTGCCTTTGGCTCAGGTCATGATCCCAGGGTCCTGAGATCGAGCCCCACATCGGGCTCTCTGCTCAGCAGGGAACCTGCTTCCCTTCCTCTCTCTCTGCCTGCGTCTCTGCCTACCTGTGATCTCTGTCTGTCAAATAAATAAATAAAATCTTAAAAAAAAAAATAGCAACCTGTGACTAAAACGGACCTGGATTATATTATGTTCGACCTTCAAAACACTAAAAAAAGGGGATGGGTGGGAAATTTCACATAAAATCTCCAACTCTCTGGCTTCTCTTGATGACTGGAGAAACTAGTAGTACTAAATTATCCATTTGGAATGGAAAACATCACTTGGAATTGTGTAGTAGATGTCTTTTTATTTTTTTATTTTTATTTATTTTTCTTAAGATTTTATTTATTTATTTGAGAGAGAGAGAGTGTGTGAGAAGGGAGAAAGTCAGAGGGAGAAGCAGACTCCCCATCGAGCTGGGAGCCCGATGCGGGACTTGATCCTGGTACACTGGGATCATGACCTGAGCCGAAGGCATTGGCTTAACCAACAGAGGCACTCAGGCACCCAGGGGACACATAATTTCAGCTTACTACTGTCCCTATCTGTCTCATTTCATCCATTTATGGGACCTGCCTTGACACTAGACACATGGGACCTTTTGGCTTTAACTTCAAGCTGTGGTGGTGAGTGGGGCTTTAGGCACCATTCTGACTTTTTGGTAAAAGGCAACCACTAGGTCGACACTACCTAGTAAATCCCGTGTATGATCTATCCCATGTTTAAGTTCAAACAATTGTCCCTATTATACATGAATATTTGTTTTCACATTTCTGTATGGCCCAGGTTTTATGAACAAAAAGCTCTAAGGGGGCGCCTGGGTGGCTCAGTGGGTTAAGGCCTCTGCCTTCCGCTCAGGTCGTGATCCCAGGGTCCTGGGATCAAGCCCCACATAGGGCTCTTTGCTCAGCGGGGAGCCTGCTTCCTCCTCTCTCTCTGCCTGCCTCTCTGCCTGCTTGTGATCTCTGTCTGTCAAATACATAAATAAAATCTTTAAAAAAAAAATGCGCTAGGAAATGAGGTTAAAAGATGATTGCATGATAAACATGTCCTGGAAATTAGAGTTAGTGTACTGCTCCAGAGAGATTCAGACCTTTATTTCCTCAGGAGCTGTTTGCTTACATTCAAGGATCATCACACCCCAAGATACATGCCCATGCCCCCTTTCTCCATTTGCTTACATTTCATAGTAAAGGTCACTCTTTCTTGGGAGAGAAAGAAGGGTCGAAGTACCCATCACTCTGAGTCTCATAATTCCAGGGTTTGTTTTTGTGGTGATTCCCCACAGGTAAACATCTGGTGCTCACTGTGTTGCCCTGTGGGGAACTGAGGTGTGGGAAGCTGGTGCTATGATACTTTGTGAGTAATGATTGCTCCGTTCTCTGACCCAGAAAGCTTGTATTTCCTATCAGAATATAAACATAAACATAAATATGATTATGAATATAATTGTGAATGTAAATGTAGATATATGAACACAAACATGTATGTGTATGTATATAATATGCATATTATATATATATATATGATATACATTTACAGTTGACCCTTGAACAATGTGAGAGCTGGGGAAACTGACATAGAAAATCAATGTATAACTTTTGACTCCCCAGAAACTTCACTACTCATAGCCTACTATTAACTGGAAGCCTAATCAATAACATAAACAGTCAAGTAACACATATTTTGTATGTGTATTATATACTGTATTCTTACAATAAAGTGAGCTAGAAAAAAGAAAATATCATTGAGAAAAATCATAAAGGTGTACCTGAGTGCTCAGTCAGTTGAGGGTCTGACTCTTGGTTTCAGCTTAGGTCATGATCTCGGGGTCTTGGGACTGAGCCCCATGTCAGGTTCCATTCAGCACAGAGTCTGCCTGAGATTTTTTTCCCTTGCCCTTCACCTGTACTCCTCCCTCTGCTCTCTCTCAAATAAATAAATAAATAAAATATTTTTAAAAAATCATAAAGAGGGACGCCTGGGTGGCTCAGTTGGTTAAGAGCTGCCTTCAGCTCGGGTCATGATCCCAGTGTGCTGGGATCGAGTCCCACATCGGGCTCCTTGCTCGGCAGGGAGCCTGCTTCTCCCTCTGCCTCCATCTGCCAGTGCTCACTCTCTCTCTCTGACAAATAAATAAATAAAATCTTTTTAAAAAATCATGAAGAAGGGCGCCTGGGTGGCTCAGTGGGTTAAGCCGCTGCCTTCAGCTCAGGTCATGATCTCAGGGTCCTGGGATTGAGTCCCGAATCGGGCTCTCTGCTCAGCAGGGAGCCTGCTTCCCTCTCTCTCTGCCTGCCTCTCCATCTACTTGCGATTTCTCTCTGTCAAATAAATAAATAAAATCTTTAAAAAAAAATCATGAAGAAAATACATTTACAGTACTGTATTGCATTTATTGAAAAAGTTCACATGTAAGTGGATGCATGCAGTTCAAACCCATGTTGTTCAAGGGTAAACTGTATATAAGAAAACCTTATATATAAAACAGCATCCTCCTTCAGCGGTGGAGCCTGAAGTTTGTTTGTTTGTTTTAAAGATATTTTTTTATTTATTTGATGGGGGAAGGGTAGAGGGAGAAGCAGACCTCCCATTGAGCAGGGGGCCCAATGCGGGGCTCAGTTCCAGGACTCTGGGATCATGAACTGAGCCGATGGCTGTCGCTTAACTGACTAAGCCAGCTAGGGGCCCCCATTTTTTCTTTAAACCTTAAGGTATTTTTGGGTTTTTTTGTATTTTTTTTAAGATTTTATTTATTTATTTGACAGACAGAGATCACAATTAGGCAGAGAGGAAGGCAGAGGGAGAGGGGGAAACAGGCTCCCCGCTGAGCAGAGAGCCCGATGCAGGGCTTGATCCCAGGACCCTGAGATCATGACCTGAGCCGAAGGCAGAGGCTTAACCCACTGAGCCACCCATGTGCCCCTAAGCCTTAAGTTTTCTATAATCATTCTATACCCACCTCTGTGTGGATTACAACTTGAAAAGTTCTTTTATTTATTTATTTATTTATTTGAGAGAGAGTGTGAGAGTGAAGAGGTCAGAGGAAGAGCAGACTCTCCGCCGAGCAGGGAGCCTGGTGTAGGACTTGGCAGTTGCTCAACAAACTGAGTCACCCAGGCGCCCCACAACTTGAAAAGTTCTTAATTTTATCTTTTCCTCAAACCTTATCACTAAGATCACTCCATCTCCAACTCTGGCTTAAAACCTACTGTGTTCTCTCTATTACTAAGAATATCTAATTATTTTATTTTTTTCTTGTTATAGAGTTTTCTATTTCTGATATGAAGTACAGTAACAGAAGAATCGAGGTAAGATTAGTTCTAGCATTTCTGACTTAAGATTTAAAACCAAAGAACCTCTTGTTAGAGACAAACTCTATCAAAGAACTCAGAACTAAAATCCTCAGCAACTATAGCTTGCAAAACAACAGCTCACAGTTTAGAGAGTCGCAAATAGCTACTAGGACAGTTATACTTTGCCATGTACATTTCTTTTCTGGCGTGTCTTCTGTTCACTATATAATGTGGTAAGTAACTCTTTTAGACATATTTTTCCTTCTTTGAACATGTCTATAAATTAGGTAAAATTTCCCCCCAGTGATAGATTTTCCCAATTTAGTTTGTAAGTATAGTTTTTGGAAAGATTCTTGAAAACCTCTCAACTGCCGGCCTCTTTTCTATCCCATGAGCCTATAAGAAAGCGCATAGTGGGGCACCTGGGTGGCTCAGTGGGTTAAGCTTTCGCCTTCTGCTCAGGTCATGATCTCTGGGTCCTGGGATCGAGCCCCCACATCAGGCTCTCTGTTTAGCAGGGAGCCCGCTTCCCGCTCTCTCTATGCCTGCTTCTCTGCCTACTTGTGCTCTTTCTCTCTCTGTCAAATAAATAAATAAAATCTATTAAAAAAAAAAAAAGAAGAAGAAAGAAAGCGCATAGGTCCTGCTCAGTATTGTAAAAAGAAATTTATTGGCCTTAAAAACGAATAAAAGCTACTACTAGGGAGATGTTTAAGCCCTTGCAGAATCTGTCTTTATTTAATTAATTAATTTATTTTTAAAGATTTTACTTACTTATTTGACAGAGAGAGATCACAAGTAGGCAGAGAGGCAGGAAGAGGAGGAGGGAGGGAAAATCAGGCCCCCTGCTGAGCAGAGAGCCTGATTTGGGGCTTGATCTCGGGACACTGGGACCATGACCCAAGCCGAAGGCAGAGGCTTAACCCACTGAGCCATTGAGACACCCCTGTCTTTATTTCTGACATTATGTTTAAGCTACTGAAGAAAATCATCTGGACAATAGAAGTGGGGAATCTCACCGCTTTTCACTACTTCTAATTAATAGGTCTCTAGTGTCAGCTTCCTTTTCCTTTCTTCTTACAAACAGGTAGCAATACAATGACAATTAAACATATAGCTCTCGATTGTCATGCATGATCCCTGCCTATAAGTATTCTAGTATAGTTAGGTACCAAATCTGGGAAGAATCACGGTGGAAAATCATTTTATAACTCAATAACCATAAAGCTTAATTTTATATATTGGGTTACACTGACCTCTAGAGGTTGCCGATAGTAAAAACTAACTTTTTTTGAAAACAGTTGAGAGGGCAAAGAAGTAAAAACTATTCACGGTTGCTAGATTTCAAGTGTATAGTGTGGCATCTTTCTAAGCCCTGCTCAACAAAACAATTCATCAAAATATTAAGGAGTAGTTGTGCTCCAGATACAAATTCTGAGTTAGTCTATAACCTAATAATCATTGTTAAAGTAACTGTAATAGATTTATTTATTTATTTATTTATTTATTTATTTATTTATTTATTTATTTTTAAGAGAAAGAGCATAAGCAGAGGCAGGCAGGAGCAGAGAGAGAGGGAGACAGAGAATCCCTAGCAGGCTCCTTGCCCAATGTAGAGCCCACACCCAGGTGCCTCTGTAACGGAAATTTTAAGCTAAGTGGGTATTTTAAAAAATCTTAGAGATCGATTCTATGGAAATGAAAAGGAAAAGAGAAGAGAAATAAAATTTCTCGTCTTAAAATTTTAATATTAACATGGGCACCTGAGTGGCTCAGTTGGTTAAGCGTTGGACTCTTGATTTCTGCTCAGGTCATGATCTCAGGCTCCTGGGCTCAAGCTGTACCTCGGGCTCCACAGTCAGTGGAAGTCTATTTCTCTCCCTCTCTCTCTGTCTCTTTCCACTCTCACACACACTCTCTCTCACCCTAAAAGAAAGATATTTTTAAAAATTTTAATGTTTACATTACAGGGCCTTTATTTTATTATAAATACATAAACTTGAATCTTTATAGCTATGCTAATCTTGGTTTTTATTTTTTATTTATTTATATTTTAAAAGATTTTACTTTTAAGTAATCTGTACACCCAACATGGGGTTTGAACTCACTGCCCCGAGATCAGGAGTTACCTAGTCCACTGACTGAACCAGCCAGGGACCCCCGACAATCTTGGTTTTTAGAAGTATTGTTTTACCCGAAATACCAGAAGTGAGCTTTTAGTCTTTAAAATTGGGATCCCTAGTGGACACCTGGGTGGCTCAGCTGGTTAAGTGTCTGCCTTTGGTGCAGGTCATGATCCCGGGGTTCTGGGATCAAGCCCCGCATTGGGCTCCTTACTCAGCAGGGAGCCTGCTTTTCCCTCTGCCTGTCACTCTGCGTGCTTGTGCTCTGTCTCTGACAAATAAATAAATAAATAACATCTTTAAAAAAATAGAAAAATAAAATTGGAATCTCTAAGATAGCCTTGTAAAGGGCTACCTAAAGAGAATCTTAGAATCTATCTGGAATGGATGGGGAGATGGGGTAACTGGGTGATGGACATTGAGGAGGACATGTGATGTGATGAGTAATGGGTGTTTTATGCAACTGATGAGTTGCTGAACACTACATCTGAAACTAATGATGTACTATGTGTTGGCTAATTGAATTAAAAAAAAAAAGAATCCCTCTGGATTACTTAAACCACTTAATACGATATCATGTACATTTCTGTGTTCATTAACCTTTTTCTCTTTCCTTTTAGTTCCCTCTGCCACAGTTGTCACTTTTGTCCATGAAACCTGGTCTTCATACAATCCCCCCAAATCACAAGGATCAAAAGGAGAGAGAAAGAAATATTCTGAACTTTATATCCTTCGTACCTAAGCTCTCAGAGCCTGGAAGTCGATCTGAGGAGTTTAGACCATTACACAAGCAGCAGGAAACTCCATTTAAGGTGTTTGTGGATCAGACTCTTAAGTCCTCTGATAGCTCCATTTGGTCCAGAAACATGTGCTCCTTTTGGAAGGCTAGCCATCACAGACAATACATGGAGACGGAGGAGAATAGGATTTCCAAGGAAAATGAAGGAAGTGACAAAATCACAACCTTTGACTTCGGAAAAGGACAATCTTTGGTGTCCTTTGAGAATCGTAAGCAAAGCAGTT
Source organism: Mustela nigripes (assembly GCF_022355385.1). Lineage (NCBI taxonomy): Eukaryota > Metazoa > Chordata > Mammalia > Carnivora > Mustelidae > Mustela > Mustela nigripes. The sequence continues at coordinate 94,839,170 of NC_081559.1, forward strand.
TTCCGACAGATAGGGAGGTGGATATTGATTCCATTGGTCATGAAATGAGAAAAGCAGAAGAGAATTCTCGACATCTTTCGTCAGGAAAGAAAGAGGGTTCAGTAGCCAGAAACTGTAAACAAGGCTGTGAAGTTGGATGTACCATGCCAATCAAGTTCCAAGAATCCCAGCATTCAGAAATAATTCTAAACCAGGAAAAAGAAACTAGAAACGATCAGACTGATTCCAAAAGTGCTTCAGTACATAAAGGTGAAGCACTTGAGCCAAATCATATTTTAGAAGAGTATACTGTTCTTAAAAGTTTGTCCAGTGCAGTCCCTGATGGCCCCACTGAGAAGCTCCCTCAAGGTCATAGAGGCATGGAGACAAACATAAAAGTATCAGTAGCAGAGGCCACCAAACCAGAAATGAATGGAATAGTGCCTCTTATCCACATCACTTTCCCTGGACATGGAACTCCCAGGGAACCTGCCAGAGCCAAACCGAGCCTCCCAAAAAGAAAAGGCACTCCTCAAAACAACAATAGCTTCAACATACTCGCACACCCAGAAACTGATGGGCATAAGAGGAAAACCCACAGAAATAAGTTGGAATCAAAGACCAAGAGCAGTAACAGGACACCCCAGAATTTCATGATTTCCATTGAAGGTTCCATCAAGCCTACCATGCATAAAAACAGCATTAAAACTCAAGTTTTCCCTGCCTTGGGGCTTGTTGACCCCGGACCTCGGCAGTCACCCAAGTTTCAAAGGCAAATGCCACAGGTAGAAAAGAAGCAATCAAGTCACCGGGCTCTAACACCCAAAAAGCAGTCTTTTCCTTGCCTCTGTAAGAATCCAGGAATAAAAAAGTCTTCTGTTCCCCTCTCTGCTCAACCAGCAGTGCCGAGACTCAATTACTTAGATCTTAAGTATAGTGACATGTTCAAAGAAATCAATTCAACTGCTAATGGGCCTGGAATCTATGAAATGTTTGGGACTCCTGTTTATTGTCACATGAGAGAGGCTGAACGTCATGAGAACAAATACTACCGAGAGATAGCCTCAGCTCCAAATGGGAGAAGTATTACCAGCAAATGTCGATCTTCACACAGTGAGAGGAGCAGCAGTGGCAGAACAAGATTTTCTCAGAAAAGACCACATATTAAGCCTTCAAAGGCTTCATTTGACATTAAACAAAAGAACAAAAGTTTAATTTCTAAAGAAAAGGGTTACAAGGCCGTAGGTACCAACTTACAAGGCATTGGAAATGGTGATGATATTTCAGATCCAGAGTGGCAGGTAAAGTCTTCGGGAAGTGACTTTCTCTCTTCCAGGGATGAAGTTCAGCCCATGAACTTGGCTCTGCCGCACAAGCGGGCCCCTGAACAGAATGAACTTCCTGTTACAGATTTGTCCACTGTTGAAGAAGTCTCTATGGAAGAGTCTGGCGATGAAGGAGACACTTCTAACAATCAAATACTTGCTACAAGCCTCAGAGATCTGCATGAACTGGAAGAGCTACATCACCAGATCCCACTTGTCCTTTCCGAAAATAGCTGGGCAGTGCCCAGTGACAAGGGTTCCAACAAGCGTGCACAACAAGAAAAGCAGAATACACCCTCTCTTGGTAAAATAAATGCCAACCAAATTTTAACTAATGATATAGGGTTCGAGAGGGTTTTAGATAAGTCTGAAACACTTAAGAGTTTCTCTTTCCAAGAGAAACAACAGAGGGCATCTTCCCAAGCATATCAGCATTGGGTACGTTCTTTGGATCCGGATAGTTTAGCTGATGAGTCGGTTACATATCACACATTTGAAGACACTTTAAAGGAGGCAAATTCAATTTCACAAGAAATTCTAGATTCTGTGAAGAGCGAAGAATTGACAGATGAACTATTAGGGTGCCTAGCTGCAGAACTCTTAGCTCTGGATGAGAGAGAGAATACCTCTTGCCAGATAATGGCAAATGAAACAGATCCTGAAAACCTAAATCTTGTCTTTGGTAGGAGAGGAAAAACCACGGCAGAATTGGGCAGAGAGACAACAAATGTTAAAATACAGGTTGGTATAATTAGAATCAGTAATCCATTGAGGCAGGAAGAGACCTCAGAAACAGTCTGGTTCAGACTCCTTATTTTCAATTGAGGAATCGGAAACCTGGAACAACTAAACAGTTTGTCAAGGTCTCCCCTGTTTGGTTGCAAGTTTGGCATCCAGATCCCCTGACTGCCAGGCTAAGATGTTTTCGTTATACGGCCTTACTTCTGGAATTCAGCCAGCCCAACACTGCTGTGGCATCACTTTGGGCACATTAATATAGCAAAACCATTTATTTAAAGTAGGTCAATATTTTATTCAGTGAAGATGTTTTCAATCAACAAATAGCAGAGAGATAATTATGGGTAAAACATTGCTCTGGGTGGTATGTGAAATAGAAAGAAATGCATATAGCCCCTAAAGTAGCTTACCAGCTAATTCCAAAACAGATACGAAGACATGAAATGTGAAAACTTTAACACAGAAATATTATTGGTGCATCTTGTATTTTTGGCACTCGACTAAAAACTAGAGACATGTTGGGATACAAGACTTAGCCATTGTTCTCAAGGAAAATAAGTAACAATCCTGAAAAATTAAAAAAAAAATTTGTTTGGTGTTGGAGTGCGGGTGGGGAAGAGGAATACTGAGTTTTGTTTTGTCTGTTTCAATTCTCACTGAATTACATGAGCCTCTTGTTCTACTCAGATTGTAAAGGCAGAAACTGTAGGTTTACCTGAAGTATTTATTGAGCACTGACTGGGGCTATATCACCCTCTATCCGGATTAGGAACAATCATTGCAGTCAGCTGATCAAAGGATACACAAGGCAAATAGTTTTATCATAGCTGGGTTTACTGAGAACTTACCACGTAGGAGTGAGATATGTTATGTTGTCTTCTTTATATGCTTCATAACGGGTCTGTGACATAACAAGTCCCCATTTGGCAGATGTGAATACTGAAGCTTAGGATGTTAAGACAGACAGTGAGTGGCGGAGCCATGCATTCTGATTCCAGCCCATACCTTTAATCACTACACAGTGAGATTACTCCTTGTCCCGAAATGCCAGCTCTGTCCTCATGGTGAACTTAATTTCTGTTGGGAGGAGAGAGTGGTTCAGGAAGGCCTCCAGGCTGGGGTAGGAAATGGAGATATGAGTGTGCACATCTGTGTGTCTGAGATGAGTCTAGAACTCTGCCATTTTAGGTTTTTTTTTTTTTAACACTTATTTATCTGACACAGAGAGAGAGAGAATGTGCACACATGTGCATGCAGGAGGAGGGGGAATGGGAGAGATCTTCATGCAGACTCCCTGCTGATCCCGGAGTCTGACTTGGGGCATGATGTCAAGACAGATGAGATCATGACCCATGAGATCATAACCAAGAGCCAAAACCAAGAGTCGATGCCTCCACCGATTGAGCCATGAAGGTGCCGCACAACTCTACCATTTTAAATTCAAGTAAAGCTATCAAGCTAGTAAAATCATCAGCCTGTAACCCCATCCTGTAGTGATGGAGTCAAAACTGACTATTTGCAACCTTTTCCTTCCCAAGCAGTCAAGTTTAGTTTGGGTAGAAACATGAAAGGATGGGGGAGGAGGAACCCAAATGGTCTTTTCATTCCTGAGGAAGGTAAGCTTGCAAGAAAGTCTTGCTCTTCATAGCCTTCACCATGTGTCTGCGTCACTATCGTTTGTTTTTAAGAACTTGTGGAGGAGATCAAAACAAAGCATTTTTGGCCCTGATCAACCAGTTGGAAAACATGGTCTACATTCTGCAGAGATTCTTGTTCTCTGACTTCTAGGGCAAGACTTCTCTAAGTTTATTGTGAATGCAAATCACTTGGAGATCATGTTAAAATGTAGGCACTAATTCAGTATGCTTGGGGCCCGAGATTCTGCATGTCTAACAAGCTCCTAACAGATTCTCCTTTGAGTACCAAGGGTCTAGAGGACCATGGATCATCACTCTATTTATGCATTGTGGCTGTGCGCAAGGGAGAGAGAGTGTCTCTGTGTATATTTGTGTATAAATGTGTGTATGTATTTAGGTTTATGTATATATGCGTGTGTTTGAGTGTATGTTTGTGTTGTGGAAATAACTGAAGAACAGACAAAAGCTATTCATAGCTTGCTATAGCAATGGAGTCAGCCACTAACACTGTGTTTGGCAGAGATTCAAAGACAGGCAGAGGAGTGGGAAACCTTAGAGGGAAAAAGGGCAGGCTTCAGTTGCCCTGACTGGAGGCTCTTGGGATGGGGAAACTGCAGGTGAGCTAACAAGCAGTGTCCTATGTGACTAGTCAGGGTGTGCATATTTGGCCTCTCTAGTTGGTCCCAAGTTAGAAGAAAGGAAGACTACTTTCCTGCCCTCCCTCTATCCCAATGACTCAGAAATTAATGGTGACTTTTCTTTTTGTCTCATTTTCCCAGAGATATAGCAATGGGTTCAGAATATACAACAAGGAGGAGAAATTTCTCAACTCAGATGAAAAGAAGACATTTTCTGAAAATAGTTTGAAGTATGAAGAATCTATCCTGTGGACAAAGGGAGAGATCCTTGGGAAGGGAGCCTATGGCACAGTAAGTTAAGTGGGAAACATGATGAAACCCCAAATCCCCACTCCTCCTTGACCACCCTTTTTCCCTAATCCTCTTCTGCCCTCCCCACTCTGTAAACTCTTTTACATGGAACTTTTTCAGTTGGAAGTAATAGGAAACCCAACCCAAACTGGCCTGGGGGAAAGGATGTTCACTGGGTTAAGTAACTGAAGGGTGAAGAGTAGGTGTGGTTCTGGGCATAGCTGATTTCAGGGGTCAGACAATGTCACTAGGGTCTGGCCTCCTGGTATCTCTCCTACTGGGTCTCATTCTCAGGGTCTATGTAGTGGGGTGATGGCCAATGTATTTCTAGCCTTTCATTCTCCTGGGTCCAAGTCCAGTGGGAGAGATGTCTCATTGCTTGACAGCTCAAGATGTTACAAGAAGTTGGGAGAATCATTGTTGAGTGGCAAAAAAAAAATTAAAAATAAATAAATAAATAAATAAATCCTTACATTTTTTGAAAGACTATCTAAAATCCTAGCACATTAGATAGTGTTTACATAGATTGGTAAAAAGAAGACTGATCCAAAGATGAGAGAGGTTATTTTCTAGCTGGGGACATATCAGTGAGAAGCTGGAAAGACATGAAACCACTGAAAACGCATGAGGGGTCACTGCAACATTACCCCAGGACCTGGGTTCCCCTCTTTCCTTAGAGCTTTAGCACTGAAATAGGCATTTCACTTATTTGGTGAGGAGTTTTCCCAATGTAGGCATGTAGATATCTATGAGGTAAGAATTCTTATCTCAGTGTTATAGATGAGAAAAACTTAAGTCAAAAAGATTATGCAACTTACCCAAAGTTACATAGCTGGGGAATGGCGAAGCCAAGATTCTATCCAATCCAACCCAGTGTAATATCCACTCACCATGCTACTCCTCCCCATTTTGGCCTCACTGAAACATTGAATTTGCTTAAGTACTTTGCTCTTACGTAGGGATGTATCGACTTAGAAAAAGAGAAGGGTTTGGGAGGAGAAGGGAAAGACAATGGTCACCTGAGGCATTTTGTGAACAAGTTATATCATTTATATTTAATAATAAGGTTTGCTTCTAGGTATATTGTGGTCTTACTAGCCAAGGACAGCTGATAGCTGTAAAACAGGTGGCTTTGGATACCTCTGATAAATTAGCTACTGAAAAAGAATACCGGAAACTGCAGGAAGAAGTAGATTTGCTCAAAGCACTGAAGCATGTCAACATTGTGGCCTATTTGGGGACATGCTTGGAAGAGAACATTGTAAGCATTTTCATGGAGTTTGTCCCTGGTGGCTCTATTTCTAGTATTATAAACCGTTTTGGGCCATTGCCTGAGATGGTGTTCTGTAAATATACAAGACAAATCCTGCAAGGTGTTGCTTATCTTCATGAGAACTGTGTGGTGCATCGAGATATCAAAGGAAATAATGTCATGCTCATGCCAACCGGAATAATAAAGCTAATTGACTTTGGCTGTGCCAAGCGTTTGGCGTGGGCTGGCTTAAATGGCACCCACAGTGACATGCTGAAGTCCATGCATGGGACTCCATATTGGATGGCCCCAGAAGTCATCAATGAGTCCGGCTATGGAAGGAAGTCGGACATCTGGAGCATTGGCTGTACTGTGTTTGAGATGGCCACAGGGAAGCCCCCATTGGCTTCCATGGACAGGATGGCAGCCATGTTTTACATTGGAGCGCACCGAGGGCTGATGCCTCCATTACCAGAACACTTCTCGGAAAATGCAGCGGACTTTGTGCGTGTGTGCCTAACCAGGTAAGAAACTAAACACAGGAGGAGGAGAAATCCCCAGAGTCCAAGATTGCTGACATTTCCCCTGTAGTTTATAGCCCACAAAAATAAAAATCAAGCAGAGAATGATTTTGTACTGACAGGAATCATGATTAGCCACCTTGGGTGATTGTGCTTCTTGTTGTGTCAGGGTAGGGGGGTAATGGTTCAAGTAGCAAGTGTCTCAATTAAATGTCTAATCAGGGACAGGCAAATCAATGGGTGTGCAAACTTTGCCACAGGTCTACTTATTTAGGAGTGGGATGTCTTCCAAGGGACTTGGCATGGTGCAATGACATTAACTGTGCATAGGTTCCCCTTTCCTGAGATGCCTTTCCTCTTAAGCAACCAGTGTTCTTACCTTCTTCCTAAAACTGGCTCTAGGGAAAGTGTGTGAGAAATTCATTCATGTTGAGGGATTGTTATGAATTGACTGACTGATGACCGACAGCTCTAATGTATTGGTCCTCCCAGAAATGCTTGTATTCAAAGTGAGGGGAAACATTTGAGCTTTTGATCAAAAGATACAAATCTCTAATTGAAGCATTTCATGCATCAAGTGTGGGGAATAAGTGGGGAAGCAGAAAAGTAGTGAAGATTGCCTATTTTTTCCTGTTCCAATGCTCCCTAGTATCTATGGAATAAAATGTTGGGGGAAAATGTTAGAAGGGACCTTAGAGATTACCCACTTGTGTGGTTTTCAGACTTCTCTTAGCCAAGCAATTTCTGCTCATACAAATTTTTTCTTTTTTTTTTTAAAGTAGACTTCACACCCAGAGTGGAGCCCAGTGTGGGGCTTGAACTCACAAGCCTGAGATCAGGAGTCAGATGCTTCACTAACTGAGCCACCCAGGTGCCCCGCATATGAAGTTTTAATTCAGAGAATAAAACATAAGAGCAGAGAGATGGCTCTAAGTAAAGAATGTGTGTATGTGTATGGTGAGGGAGAGGTAAAGTGTAGGGTGGGGTGCTAGTCTTAAGACTACTATGGTTGCCTTGTTCTGAATTGAACAATTATCTATTATTAATCCACAAAAACTACATGCTATTTTCATTTTCTTTCAAGCTGTCACTACTCAAACACACACACACACACACACACACACACACAGCTTTAAAGAGAAAGGGTGAAATCTTTTTTATGGCTCTCCTTTTGAAACATGGCTTCATAAACTAAGCAATACAGAACTCATACCATTAATGATCAATTAATAGAGTTACAGAGTATGGGGCATGTAATTAAGGCTCTGTAGTTATTAAATGTTTGGGAGAATATTAATATTAATATTAATATATACTAATTAGTGTCATATACAAGCATAAGATTATCTCTTGAAATTCAAAGGCAAAGATCCTAAGAACTCTAGAGTCTTGCCTTATGACAATATTCCCTGGAGGTGTGGATAGTCAGAAGTAAAGTTGGGTGGGAGGCACTCCTAAAGATTCAGAAGTACAGATGACTAGGTATTGACCAGGAACAAGGACTGGATAGAACAGAAATGAACTTTGGGGAACAATAGGATGTATGAGTTGGGGGTACTGCTATGGGCAGTTTGAAAATTTTGCGAAGGGGCACCTGGGTGGCTCAGTCTGTTAAGCATCTGCCTTCAGCTCAGGTCATGATCTCAGGGTCCTGGAATGGAGTTCTGCATTGGGCTCCTTGGTCAGTGAGGAGCCTGCTTCTCCCTCTCCTGTCCCCCTGCCTGTGCTCTCTCTCTCTCTCTGAAGAGAAAATGAATAAATAAGTGAGAGAATAAATAAATAAAATCTTAAAAAAAAAAACAAAAACCAAAAAAGACAAAAAAAAGAGAAAGTTCTGGGAAGTCAGGCCAAAGGAAGTTAGCTTTATGCAATAGGCAGTGAAGAGCAGGGGACCGCAAAGAATTTGGGGCAGATCATACCGCAAATAAACTGGCCTTTGGGAAAGCAAGTCGGATGGCAGTGCACCGAAGGGCTTCAAATGGAGGCTGTTGGGACTAGAAGGCCAAGCAAGAATCCAGAGCTTGGACTTGGATGGTGGTGGAAGCAGTGGGACTGTCAAGAGAAGGGTTCCTAAACATTCCAGGGGAAAGTGAATCAGCATTTGGTGATGGGGGCATGATAGGACTGCATGGTTTTGAGTATGAATAATGGAAGAAATAATAAAAAGTTTTGAAAGAGGAGCAAGGGAGGGAATTGAAGAAGGCCCACCATTTAAAATTTAAAAAAAATTTTTTCCCTTACTTTCTTTTTAAAATTTACTTTTTAAAACTTTTTTTGTTTGTTTCAAAATTCATTGTTTATGCACCACACCCAGTGCTCCATGCAATATGTGCCCTCCTTAATACCCACCACAAGGCCCACCCAACCCCCCACCCCTTCCCCTCCAAAACCCTCAGTTTGTTTCTCAGAGTCCACAGTCTCTCATGATTTGTCTCCCCCTCCCGTTTCCCCCAAGTCACTTCTCCTTTCCATCTCCCAATGTCCTCTGTGTTATCATTTATGCTCCATAAGTAAGTGAAACCATATGATAATTGATTCCAAAGACCTCAACGTGAGGCAGGAATCTATCAAAATCATAGAGGAGAACATAGAGGCAGTAACCTCTTCAACACTGCCCACAGAAGCTTCTTTCAAGACATGTCCCCAAAGCAAACAAAAGCAAAGCAAAGCAAACAAAAGTGAAAATGAACTTTTGGAACTTCATCAAGATTAAAAGTTTCTGCACAGCAAAGGAAACAGTCAACAAAACAAAGAGGCAACCCACGGAATGGGAGAAGATATTCGCAAATGTCACTACAGCCAAAGGGCTGATATCCAAGAACTCCTCAAACTCAACACACACAAAACAGATAATCACGTCAAAAAATGGGCAGAAGACATGTACAGACATTTCTCCAAAGAAGACATACAAATGGCTAACAGACACATGAAAAAATGTTCATCATCTTTAGCCATCAGGGAGATTCAAATCAAAACCACATTGAGACACCACCTTACACCAGTTAGAATGGCCAAAATCAACAATACAGTAAACAGCAAGTGTTGGAGAGGAAGTGGTAAAAGGGGAACCCTCTTACACTGTTGGTGGGAATGCAGCCACTTTGGAAAGCAGTGTAGAGATTCCTTAAGAAACTAAAAATAGAACTACCCTATGACCCTGCAATTGCACTACTGGGTATTTACCCCAAAGATACAGATGTAGTGAAAAGAAGGGCCGTCTGTACCCCAGTGTTCATAGCAGCAATGGCCACAGCTGCCAAACTGTGGAAAGAACCAAGATGTCCTTCAACAGACAAATGGATAAAGAAGAAATAGTCCATATATACAATGGAGTATTATCTCTCCATCAGAAAGGATGAATACCCAACTTTTTGTATCAGAATGGATGGGACTAGAGGAGATTATGCTGAGTGAAAAAAGTCAAGCAGAGGGGGCCCACCATTTAAGGAAACTTTCAAAGCTATGGGATTGGAGCTCAGGAAAGCAAATGAGATTGGAGGAACATCTTTAGAAATCAGAAGTTTGGGGAAAAAAAAAAAGAAAAAAAAAAAAAGAAATCCGAAGTTTGGTGGCTATAGCTGTGAACAGCTTAAGAGGGTTGAGGAAAATGTTTTTGAAAATGCTCAGAGGAGAAGTAATAATAGACATAGCATCAAGTCTAGCACATGGCAAAGGAAAGGAGGGAAGAAGGGAGGAGAGTTGTCCCAAGGTGGGAAAAGAACCAAGAAAAGTTTCTTCCAAGTCTATGAAGAGATTGTTTTGAAAGGAGGGGGTAGCGAATGCTTCAAATGCTACTGCCGAGATGAGAAGTAGGATGAACTCATCACATTTGGCAATGAGAAGATTATGGTTAATTATACGAGGGGAATTTCTATAGAGAGGAATGGGCCAAAAGGTAAGGATTTGGCATAATGCACATTGAAAAAAAAGTCACTAGGTTTGGCTATATTAAGGAAAGGATTTTTGGAGAGGAGAGATTTCTGTGTATTTTGAAGACATGAGAAAGGGCCTCCAGAAGGGGAGGCTTTGTTTCAAAATAATTTATGGTCCCTTTATTTTTATGATCCTTTCCACCTGGGCTATTCTTGGTAGTTATCCCCTGCAACTGTCCCCCAACACCTGCCCTGCTCCCTGGTACCCACATTATCAAAAGATGGCCACTTTAGCCAAAATAATGTCTCTGGAATAGGTCATTGCAGGTAACTATCAACTGGTTCACTGCTTCATTGACTAATTTATTGGGAAAAGTTTAATTTGAGGAAAAATAACCTAAACCAAAATAGGACTAAATATATGTCTCCCGTTGCTTTATGCTCACCTGAGTGCCCCAAATGGGATTATTTCAATTAATCACCAAAATGTCTCCTTGTTTGTTTTATAAGTTTTTATTTACTTATTTGAGAAAGAGAGAGAAAGAGAGAGTGAGCATGAGCACAAGCGGGGGAGGGGCAGAGGACAAGGGAAATGCCGGCAGGGAGCCCAGCTCGGGGCTTGGTCCCAGGACCCAAGGACATGACCCGAGTGAAGGCGGATGCTTAACCGACCGAACTACTGAGGCATCCCTAAATGTTTACTTCTTAAAGGCTTAAAAAAAAAGATTTTAGATTTTATTTATTTGGGGGTGGGGTGAGGGGCGGAAAGAGAGAGAGAATCTCAACCAGACTTCCCATTCAGCGCAGAGCCCAACACAGGGCTCCATCTCATGACCCTGAGAACATAACCTGAGCCAAAATTAAGAGTTGGGCGCTTAACCAACTGAGCCAGGCACCCTCTTACAGGCTTTTCAATTCTGGATTCCAATGCCTCTAAATTTTAGAAGTAAATTTAATGCTAGTTAAAAGTGCTTTAAACTGTACATCTGAAAGTGTGGCTTTTCCTGTGTATAAATTACACCTCAAACGGAACAAAGAAGTACAACTAGAAAGCAACGCCCAGTTTTTAATCATAATAGCGACTACTTTTTAGACTATCACTATGTGCCAGACACTGTTTAAAACCTGTTTATACATTATTTAATTCTCCCAGTGAGTTAGGTGTAACTGTTATCCCTGTTTTAATGATGAATTTGTGTCCCTGACCTAAGCTCACATAGCTAAAATCTTATATGGAAGCAAATCTGTTTGGCCAAGATTGTACATCCATTTTTATTTTAAAAAAATTTTAAAAACATTTATTTTAGAGAAGCATTGTGCACACAAGTGGTGTGTGTGGGGAGGGGCAGAGGGAGAGGGAGAGAGAGAATCCTTAAGCAAACTCCCCACTAAGCACAGAGTCTGACCCAGGGCTCAGTCCCAGGACCCAGAGATCATGACCTGAGCCAAAAATCAAGTTAGTTATTTAACCAACTGAACTACCCAGGTACTCTTCTACTTCCATTTTTAAAGTTGGCATTTTGGGGCACCTGGGTGGCTCAGTAGGTTAAAGCCTCTGCTTTCCGCTCAGGTAATGATCCCAGGATCCTAGGATCGAGTCCCACATCAGGCTCTCTGCTCAGCAGGGAGCCTGCTTCCCTCCCTCTCTCTCTGCTTGCCTCTCTGCCTATTGTGATTTCTGTCAAATAAATAAATAAATAAAATCTTAAAAAAAAATAAAATTGGCATTTTGAGTCAAGTACATCCAGTTGGGAGGCACTTATGGGGTGCTGTTTCTAAATTGTTTTTCCTTTCCTAGGGACCAGCATGAACGACCTTCTGCTGCCCAGCTCCTGAAGCACTCCTTCTTGATGAGAAATCACTGAATGTACATCAACTTCTCCCTCCAGTTCCTTTATAGGCACTCTGTGATTGCTTCATTGTGGGAATGATGGTTAAGGGACCTTTGTTTTCTTACTGTTAAGTCCCATCAACCCAATTTAACCAGATCCTGCAGTGTTGCTAACTAAAAAGTATGTTACATATTAGTCTCTTCACGCTTCAGGCATGGTTACACAAGTATATGGGAAAATTTTCATCGGTAACAACAAAAAACCTATTCCAGTGTTTACAGCTTGACTGTCCAGGAATAACCACCTCTATTGCTATATAGGATTTTACCTTTTATTTTTGGCTTGTCAACTTTAATGTCCTTAACTTAAAATAAATTGTAAAAACAAAAAGAAAAGTGTTTGTTTTGACTTGGTGGGTAAAAACTTTTATTTCTTGCAAAGGAAACTACAGGAAGGTGAGAAATGAAAAACAAGAGACGCTAGGTTGTTTACTTTGGCAGCAATTTTAATCTGGCAGACTATAGGGGCCTCAAAGCTAACAGGAAGAGCTAAGGGCCTTGGCATTTCATTATCAGAGGGTCCCCTAGCTCTAAAGTTTCTCCCTAAAAGAACCTGTATTGTTCAAGGTGACTCCATAGGCCTCAGGCTGCTTTCCCTGTAATTTACAGTGTGACTTAAAGATTTCACTTATTTGTAGGGTGAATTAGGTCACGGCACATCTAGAACTACATAAACCTAAGCCTGCTAGTATGACAATAGCTAGATCTGATCAAGGGGAGTGGAACTGAAGCCCAATACCAGGATTCTGAGATCATGACCTGAACCAAAATCAAGCCAGCCGCCCAATTTACTGAGTCACTGAGGTACCCCTGAAATCAATCATCATTTCCATTTCTAGAACATTGAAAAAACCTCACCAGAAAAAGTGGACAAATGGTCAGAATTATTACAAGGCCTTGTTTTATGTTGGTAGAAGCATTGTTGATAAGGCTTCTACTGCCCTGACTCCGCTCATCTAAATTTCACCGACATCTATTGTTTTGAGCTAGTTCTACGGAATCTTTCTCTTGGCCACTATCATTTCAAAAGTGGCACAAATACAAATTAACTTCAGGTGTATTCCAACACCGGTTGTCAGACTTTGTCAAAATCAAGCTGGTTCTTCCTAAGTTTTTGAGAAATAACTGAAATCTAGCCAAACTGAGATAAAAGATTTTACTTTAGTTAACATGTTTAGATACATCTTTGTGGATACACCTTCCCTGTCTCCAATGTGTACAGTTCTTTTTCTCATATTTGATGGTAATCTGAGAGACACATCCCTCACTTACTTGTGTATCAGCATAACCTGACAAAATAAAGTATCGTTTTGTTAAAGTGCTTTTTAAAAAATTTTAATTGGGCTCTTAAGCATTCTTTAAAATCTGGGTAGTTTTTCTTTCTTTCTTTCTTTTTTTTTTAAGATTTTGTTTATTTGATAGAGAGATACAGCAAGAGGGAACACACGCAGGGGGAGTGAGAGAGGAAGCAAGCCTCTTGAGGAGCAGGGAGCCCAAGGTGGGGTTCGAGACCCTGGGATCATTACCTCAACTGAAAGAAGATGCTTAACAACTGAGCCACCCAGGCGACCCTAAAATCCTGGTAGTTTTATCTGATTTAGGAGCAGAGAAACTACCTAAGGGAAAGACTAGGGAAAACAGCATACTCTACAAATGGGTATCGCAGCAATGGACACATAAGGTTGGTGTTAACAACTCTAACTCTCTTCTGTCTATAGAATACTGAACACTACTTGGGAACATTAAACAGAACCTTCAAAAATTTTGTTTTAAGTAGGTGACCCTTGACAAAACAGAGGTCAGTTGTTTTGTTATTCATTGTGTTTAAGACAGGCATTCTGCTCTTATCATTGCCCAGCTGCTGCTCCCTTTTTAATCTTCCTTTGGGAGGAGCTTCTGAGAGGGGATGGGGAATGCAGATAAGTGGTGGCTGGAAGTACTAGCATTTACTGAGCTCGTAATATAAAAAAGCACCTCATTTAATTCTCTTGTTTAGGTTGGTAGTATTACTCTCACTGTATTAATGAGTGATAGGGTTGAGAGCTAAGTGACTTTCTCAAGGCCATCTGACTGGTAGGTGGAAGTTGGGACCGTCACTCAGTAATTTGTGTGACTTTACAGCCTGCTGCCTCTCAGATGTGTGCTTTATAAGTAAAATTACATTGTTAGGTTTTACCCAAACAAAACCCCACTGGGACGCTTATTAAATTAAATTCCACCAGTCCGGTTAGTGACTTTGAATGGTGTGAAAAGTTTTTCCTTTTTCATTGAACAACAGCTCCCTTTTTACCACACGCAATGCCTGTTTTTAATTATATTCAAAGGTACACTTCATTATGTACTGAATCTGCCTGTATGCTCCACCAAAGGAAATCTAACTCCCCACAGTAGTTCCAATGCCACAGCACTTCCCTAACTTGAACCCACTTTAGACTTTGTATGGCAGACATTTCCCAGTGCCTGGGTGAAGAGAGCTGCCAGAGTGGAAAAGAGTATGGGACTAGGGTGTACAAGATTCCATCATCCACCTCCTCCAGCAGGATTGCTACAGCAGTCCATTCTATACTGGAAAGAAGAGCTCCAAGATAAAAACCTCTAAATCTGCTCAATGAGCAGTCAAAACCCCCCATCACCTACCAGTTCATCTTTATTTCTCCTACGTGTTGCACTTGCCAGTGTTAATTCAGCTTGAAGCCACTATGTAGAAACTTGCATTTAAAAGAGCTTTTCAGGAAATTGTCAACACTGAAGTACTCAAGGTAGGCAGTTCCTACCTTCACTGGTGATCAGTACAATTAACAAGAGAAAGAGTGGAAAAAACTCTTTCCACTAGCAAACAATTCTGAAGAAAATATCAAATACTTTGTCCTACTGCAAACACTTCTCACACCTGTGCAAAACTATGGCTGAATTCATCCGTAGAGTAATTGCTCTTAAAGGATTATGACTTGAAAGACTAAAACAAAACCAGAACCAAAAACTGATCTGGGGTATATGCCCTGACACCTGTAAGGTCCAAAAGCTCTTAACTTCCATGGTAATAAAAGCAAAAACCCTCTCCACTGCTTTGGGAGGTACTACTGGGGAGAGGGAACAAGGCAGTTCATGCAGCAGAGCTGTAACAAAAATGTACAATTGTTTTCATTATATTGAGAACAGCAGGGCAAAAAAAGAGGGAAGAAACGAGTAGGATGGATTACAAAACAGAATTACTAACTTTGGTTAAGTGGAACTGACAGACTTTGTAATGTTCCTAAATAAAAACTTTATTATTTGCTAACACAACATGCCCTTATTGGTGTTATCAACAGAAGATGAAGACAACTCTCTTGTAATTGATTTCAAAACATTTATTTTACATTTAGGCTTAAGATGCATTTTAGAGAAAGCAACTTTTCTATCCTAATTTTATTTTACTTAAGCCACTGCATGGCTTCAATTTTCTTTCAAGTGGAAGGTACGGGCAAATCGGTGGAGAAGGCAAGGGGTTAGAGAGAGCAGCAATAATAAAGAAGTTTATGATTAAATATTTTTTCATGAATAATTCCCCTCTCAGATAATCGCAATTTCTCTTTGCTTTTTGGGGGAGGTGATGCAACAGTTTAACCAAGAAAATCCCAAAGTATGAATTAGAATGAACAACTTAAATTCTGGAAAACAGTAGGCATGCAGTTTAATACACATCCAAGTTTAATGCCCGTGGACTGGGTTTCATCATTCCCTCTAATAGCTAGAGTGTACCTCTATCAAGAATCTCGTTAATGCCATCTATTCTACTTAGCCTTCCCTGATCGTTCAAACCTTAAACCTCACAACCCTATGAATATGTACATTCTGTAGGTAAGATAAGGCACAAAGTCAAGTAATTCACCCAAGAACATCAGCTACCAAGTGGTGGGTTTGAGAGTAGAATACAGACAATCTGAATGAACTCAAAAGCCACACTCTGTGAAGATTTATGAAGTTACTCAGATAAAGAGAAACACATTAAGACCTTATTTCCTGTATTTCCCAGGGCCTGAAAGTTACTTCTGATTCACATTAACAACACATATTAGAATCTTGGATTTACATTTTCAATAAACAAATTTTATTAATAATTCCTCGTAACAGATACTGCACTGAAATTCAGTAACTAATCAAATTCATGCCACACACACACACGTTCCGATTTTGGATTTTCTATCAGCAAACATCCTATTCAATAGTCCTTGAGGGTTCTGAGTATATTCAGAAAACAAAATCCTAATCATTGCAGACAACAAATGAGTCAGGTGAAGTTTGTCAAACCAAGTGAAGCTGCTGGAAAAACACACCTTAAAAGTAAGAATGTACTCATTATTAAACAACAGGCAAATCAAACCAACTACTAAACAGGTTTTAAGTGCGGCTTCCTCCCAAAAGTTGGAAATAAGGGAAATTAGCCCTCAGAATTTCCTTTGGGGTTAAAGGATCACAGTGAATGGGTAAACTCACCTTTATGAAAACAGAATTACTCCTAGCCATACAACCTTCAATGTACCTTGCTTATCAGCCTATTCTAAAGAACCTGTCAGGCAAAAATAGATACTAGTAAAATTATATGGAAGAGAAAAAGAGGAGTCACAGAAGCAAAAGCTGGCTTTGCCCAAAGTGTCATTGTGGAATAAAAAAAATGGACGCATTGTCAATCAGACTAAAACACTGAGCATTCTAGACCCACTGGCAAGATCATCTCAACTACAAAGGCAAACTTCCCTTATAAAACAAGCTCACTTCTAATCTGGTTTACAGCAATCAAATTTCAGATATTTGAGTAACTGTAATTCTCAAATTAGTTGCTATTATAACTTGGGAGGGCAGAAGACAGAATGTGCTGTTTTCCAATGCGGAGATCCCAATCTAAATCAGCCTACCATAAATAAATACAAGGGCACACAAAATTATCAAGTATCGTTCTGTGAGCTCAGTTAACACAAGTTTCCTGATGCGAGATTCACTGATCTTTCATTTGGGTAAATACAGTTAGTGAACCCTAATGGCTCCCAAGAAAGCCTCTTGAGCAAGAGCTTGCTAAATCAAAGATTCTTCACAAGAGCTCTCAAATTTTTCTCAGCAGAGATCTTAAGTCACCCAGCAATTTAAGCCTAGTAGTAGCTAAGAAATAACTTCTTACTGTTTAGATAAAATTTGAAAATGGTGATACTTTGAGAATATAACTGTCTTCCTTTAGCTACTATCATGTTAAAACAAAACAAAACCCTCCTTATTTCCACAGTGAATGCAAAATACCCTAACATATCTAATTCACCCAAGATACTTCTACAGTACACAAGTCATACATAAGTATGCAGTGGTTTATTTCTAAGGCTGGTTAAGGAATAAAACCCATCAATTTAAATACTCAAATATAACTGAAAAATGTGCTTAAAATGCTAGGAAAGGCAATTGGTAACTAACAAAAACCTTCAAAACGTGGTTCTCTGAAGTCATGGAAGACAGACCAAAAAAAGATAAGGTAGTCTACCTAATTATAATCTGTTGGTACAAAGTCATGCAAGCACCTCTCATGACATTCCACATGAAACCACTGATGTTATCATGGTAGAAATCTGGAGTCAACAACTCTAACCAGAATGCACCTGCACAGACAGAAAAATCAAGATGCACCTGTAACTGCTTTCAAAGACAAACCTAAGAAATGAACCTCAGGTCCAACAACAAAAAGGAATTGGGACATTTTGCAAGGTTTTATCACTAAGGGATACGATCTCCAGTTTGGTACACCGGTTCGTACCAGTTTGGTACAGCAGGCCTCCAAGAATGTTTCAGTGAAAAAAACACTCTTTCTGCTTTTTGGTTCTGAAAACATATTGTTAAGTAGCTAAGGCATATATTTAGGGGGAACAGCTCAATATTGGAAAACTATGTAAAGAGGTAGAAGTAAAGCCTTTCTATGCAATGTACTTCTGCATAAAGGTAACAAAGCTATGATCTAGGGAAAACACAACTGAAAAATGAATCACTCTTTTAAAGGATTTTTAAAGATAATGCTTTTTAATATTTCAAATATTAAAAAAAAATCTCATCAAAAATGTAAATCACCTTAACAGTACTTTGCACATGTGGAATTTCATACCTAAATTTGATGTACTATTTTGGTTTATTTATGGCTACTTACAAGAAGACTCAAAAATAATGTCCATTCATTGGAGTCTTTTTCTTTGGTTGAGCCTATTGGGAACAGGCCGATGAACTATTTTATGCAAATGAGATGGGGAAAGCAAATTAATGGTAGTATGAGTAATAGGGGTTTTTCACTTACTGAAAATGAAACGTAAAAGGATTTTCATATTCATCCCCATGGTGGTTTTAGAACCTATAATCCTGTTCAGAGGTTAAAGAGTTTGAATAGCTCACACAATCCTGTACAAATTACAACTGGCTGCCCTTTAATAAATAAAGTCATTGTAAAGAATTACATTTACAGAGTGAAAAGTGAATACATAGCATTTCAAATTCAATTTTGGAAGTACTAATAAGTACTGACCCATAACAATATATACTAGCTACCTTTTAAACTGTCCATCATTAGCACCAATAAAGATTCAACAAAATTACCTTTATTCCCACATCTCAAAACAACTCTTCAAATTCTTAGTGAAGTTTAAGTATAGTCACAGACCTTAAATATTCACATTGTTTTCTATGTTATACTGAAAATAAATTCACTACTTTGGATATTCTTTACAAAATCTTATTAAAATTCCTGGTATTATCATCCCCAATTATACAGTAGCACGACCACCCTATGTCGTTTCACATGATAGCTCCTTAGAGGTTTCACATCTAAATTACCAAGAACAAAACCCTTCCCCGCCCTCATCTTGCACTCAGCTTAATTCTATACTAGTCCTCGGATTATGTACCACTGTAAAAGTATAACTGTATCAAAATTACCATGTTTATGGATACAATAATATGCCATACAGAGCAACAAAGTTACATGTAATGACAAAGATTACTAAAGTTATGCAAGACAAAGAACAAATGTTAGGACATGCTACCTAGGCAAAGTCCCTAGAAAGAGGATCCTAGTATCCTAAGTTCAAATAACATTGACAAAATAATGAACAGTTATCTTAAAAAAAATCATAAAGCTACTGGCAAATTAGGTAATCGCTAAATAAAGGTAGAGTACGAGATTAAACTCTAATATTTACAACTGCAACATACTTGAGTAAAATTACAATTGTGCACATATCAGTGGCTTTGTAACAAAAATAATTCATATACATAGAAGAAAAAATTAAGACAGTTTTCAGTTCAATGAAAAGTTGAATTCACCCCATCTAAAGACACTCAACAGCTCAAAGATTTACCACAGAATAAATTCAAGATTAGCTGATAAACCGGAGCCACATTACTGGTGTTTAAGACAGATTTTAAACAAGTTAAAGTCTATTGTTTGTTCAGAAGTTAGATGACTGTGCAAACTTGACCTCAACAGGAATATTCTGAGATGTGCAAACAAATGTAAAACCTCCACTAGTTTACTTGGAGGCTAACCCCTTTTTCTCACAGAGCTTCCTGAAAACAACCATAAGCTATAAATACAGGTACAATGCACAGTCAGTGATCTTTTCTTTTTATTTATTTTTAGAATATAAAAGAACTGAGAGACAACAGGTTTAATTTCATTTCTATAAGGAAGACTGCATTTACCTGAAAAAGAAATATGGCATCACACACAAACACACTTCATGGGAGGAGTATGTTTAAGAATATGGTGTCATTCTGAACACTAATGGAAAAGCAATCCCTGTTTACTGTTAAAATATGTAGTGTTAAAGTTCCTTATTAAGAAAAAAACCTACTAATTCTTCACTATATAAGTTTTGTGGATTTAGTTTCAAATCACAGTAATCTACATAACCATTATTACAGCTCTGTGTTTATAGTACTGCAACAAGCCAACAAACATTTCAAATGCACTTCACATCAAGAGTATGTAAACTTTATTTTTTCCTCTTCAAGCCTTCAGAAAATTAGGGGCTATTTCAGCAGCCAACTTGGTCAGAAGCTCTGAAGGCAAAAGTTCAGTGCCTCACAGTGTAAATAAATGACCATCTGTGGCACTGCATATCCATCTGGTAGTGAAGTGTCCCCCGCTTCAGTGGCTTCCAGTAAGGCCTAGAGTTTAAGGTTAACATGAAAAAGTGCCACCTTTGTTTTAGATTAGTGATGGACTCTGACAAGATAAAATAAAGTTATATTGTTATACTTACAAGCAGCTCCAATCCTGAGTATTTATGGTAATATCTAAACATACAAAAATGTATGTACATTTTTCTCCACTTTCTTGTAAACAGTTGTCAGTATACTGTTTTATCCCTTTATCATTGAAACATGCAAATCATACATACAAGTATAAATACACAAAAGAAAACAATTTACACTCATTCAAAAGCCAAGCAACAACAAAAAATAGCTACAGTATTCAAATTATAAATAATGAATGCTTGAGGCATCTTATATTCCTAGAAGCAGCCAGCCATTCATCCTAATGTTCTTAGCTGCAATTGTAGAAATACTGAGTTTTGC
This sequence comes from Mustela nigripes, assembly GCF_022355385.1. NCBI lineage: Eukaryota > Metazoa > Chordata > Mammalia > Carnivora > Mustelidae > Mustela > Mustela nigripes. The sequence goes on from NC_081559.1 coordinate 94,859,897, forward strand.
ACCTTCCATGCTTTTACAGTATTTATAACACTATCATATGTGGAGATAAAGACTTGTTTACTATCATCTCTTCTTTTCAGAATGAAGAATAAAGCAGCACTTACAAATATTGATGCAGTGGCAGCAATAGCAGGTGTTACCACTGCTAGATCAGGAGGAAATTTTCCATTCTAACAATTTTTAAATTAAAAAAGTAAAGGAAAAATTGACCTAAACAAATGATTACATGTTCATTCCTTGGGCACTTAACAGCGAGTCCAGCATGTCGAATGTGTCTTTGTAGTCCATATGCTGGCTGTTTGTACTGTACTCGTGATTGACATCAGGACCGTTGGTCTCCACTGGCTTCTTGTCCAGTTTCACGAGGGTGCTGAGATGTCCGTAGCCCACCTGGTATGTGACAGGGGGAGGAGGGGGTAAGGGATGGTTAAAAACAGAGTTGTGAGAGGATATATACTGCTTAACAGAGGAGGAAGAACTAGATGAACTACCTGAACTTTTGGAACTTTTGCTCATTTTGGAGTGATGGTTGTGAGATGCATCATTGACATGCAGCTTCTTCCTCGAAGAGCTGGAACTAGAGGAAATGCCATCACTGCTCAGGCCGACAGGACTCCTCAGAACAGTGGGCGGTATTCCATCAGCACTGTGTTTACTGCCACCGCTGCTGCTGCCACTGTGTGAGTGGGAATGCTTGTGACTGCTGAGGTGGTGGCGGTTTGAGGGATGGTCCTTGTGCCTCTCCTTATGGTCTCTGCTAATATGTGGGCTCGAATGCTTGCTCTTCCCACTGCCCTCATCAGAAGAGCTGTGTCTTTCTGAGGAAGAAACTTTTATTTTCATTTTCAGTTCTTCTTTACTAGCACTCTTATCAGTGGGTGGTATTGGAATCCGTAATTTCAGCGATCCACTCTTTTCCTTCTTATCTGCCGTGTATTTTTCAGGTTTTTCAGTACTTGTGATGGGAATTTTCATTTTAATGGGAGAAGTGACAGAACTGCTGCTGGCTGACTGTGACTGCACATGTTTGTGTTGCTGTTCTACTTGGGCAGCTATATAATGATCTCTTACATCCAGATCAAGGGTTTCTAGCTTACGTTTTTCTCTATATTTATCTAAAGACATTTTCTGAGGAATTACTCCAGGAGTAGCAGAAATTGGCCCATGGTGTTTACTGCTCCCTGCTTTATGAGTATATTCTTGCTTCATGGATGAATGATCAGAAATTTTGTCAGGTCTGTGATGTAATCCTGAATGCATTGATATGGAAGGTCCTTGCTGGAAGTTGATGTTGTATTGAGTACCAGACAAAGATGTCTCTTGTTTCTGTGAATACATCTGTTCTGTCCGTGCTGACTCTTGATGTTGAGGCCATTCTTGGTGTGACGACAAACTGTAGGAGGTACTTGGCATTCCTGTTGCTAGCATTGACAAATTATCAGATGTATGGCTGTCCTGAACAGAAATATTTCCTGAATTTAGAGGTACTGGTGCAGGGAATGCTGATGTAGATGGTTTCTGAAAACTTGGGTTTGTAGGCACACCAGTAACACTATCTACTAAAATGGAATTCTGGACCAAAGATGAACCAAGAAGTGGAGTTTCTGAAACTTGTCCATCTACTTTTGGTTTCTTAGCCGCCTGATTAGCCTATTTAAATAAAACACAAAAGAAGCAATGACAGCAAAGGAATTTAATACAAATTTCCTTACTTTATAAAAATCTATGTTAAACATATGCAAACAAAATCACCTGAGGTTTAAGGCTTTTTGTTGCCAGTAAATAAATGTCTCACTTAGAGGCACAGAAGGCTATAAAAAGTGGAAACCACTGGTTTTGGAGTTAGATATAGGTTAAATCCTGGCCCAGCATTTGCGAAAGTAATTTAACTTGTCCAGGCTTTAGTTTGCCCATTTGAAAAATAAGGAGAATATTTCCATTATAATCACCGTGAAATTAAACACAAAATTTATAAAGTACTTAGTTAACAAAGTCCACTGGACACAGCAGCTGAATAAACTATGAGGGTATGCAGCTTACGATACACTGTAATTATTTAGGAATACTGGAAATAAGAATATTTCACCAAAAATTCAAACTGGTCAGCTATGTAATCGTTAGATAAGCGACAAACTGATATTCTATTAAACCCTGCCAATTCTCTTACCCTCCAGTTTCGAATCCTCTTCAACCTATTAGGTGTTTTCTCCAATATTTGTAGAAACTCATGTGTTAGCTCTAAAAATAAAATTTAAATTTAAAGCTTAGAAGGTGTCCTTAGGATTCATAGTTCTCTCAAGTGGGCAATATTAAAAAGGGGCCTCAAGAGTTCATCTACTTCACTGTCACCCTTCTATTCAATCTTCAGCAAATATAGTAGACATAGATCTGAACTGCTATTTTCAAAGATTAATCCCTTAAAAAAAAAAATCACTCTCCCCACACCCCCATGCTTAGAATCTCTGGAAAATTTAGTAGCATTAAAAAATTCCCCTCAAACAGAAAATCTTCATTAAGCAAACATCATAGAAATTATTGCAGGCAAGATCTATCAATAGATTCTTTAAAATTAATGGACAAAGTTGGAGGAAAAAGAAGATATATGTATAATCCTAAAATACCTTCTTCAAGATATTTAATTACAAAGAGAAGAACAGTAACTTTAAAACAGAGAAACCCAGCAGATACCACCTTAACTATGTGATCATGGTTATTACCAGTAATAAGGTAAATCCTTTGAGGAAAACAAAACAAAACAAAACAAAAAACAACCCTTGAGAAGATGCACAGGGCAAGGTAAACCCTTTTTCCATTTCTGTGGTACTCCTACCCAAAATGCATTATTTCAATCTAATATTGAGAAATATCAAACCTCAACTGAGGAACATTCTATAATGTAACTGGCCTTTCTTTTTCCTTTTTTTCTTCCCAGAAGATTTTATTTATTTGACAGGGAGCGTTTGTGCACATGTGCACAAATCGGTGGAGTGGGCAGAGAGAGGAGGAAAAGCAGGCTCCTCGCTGAGCAGGGAGTGTGATATGGGTCTTGATCCCAGGACCCTGAGAATCATGACCTGAGCTGAAGGCAGACCCTTAACCGACAGAGCCACCCAGGTGCCCCTCATCATTATTTTTCAAAGCGTTAAGGTCATAAAAGAAAATGACTAATAGAAAAACTGACTAATTTAGAAGAGATTTAAGGGGCATTTCAAGCAAATGGAACATGGGATCTTAGAATAGAAAAACTCAGGACATAAAATAAAACCTGCAGTTAGGTAACAGTATTGTAACAATGTTAATTTCTTGGTTTTGATAACCATGTATATAAGATGTTAACATTAGAGAAACCAGGTAAAGAGTATATAGAAACTGTATTATTATGTAGTTTAAGTTTAGAATTATTTCAAAGTTAAATGAAAAAAATTCCTCCATCTATACTCATAGACTCCTAGTAATTATTACTATTAACACAGTAGTAAAACCACCTTGGTCATGTATTTTTACCTCACTTTTTTCTTAAATTTGGGATTACAGTGAGATGACTCACTTTTCCAAGGCAGTGTGGTTCCAAAACAGTGCTATGAATAGAGCTATTGACCACTCAAGACAAATATCCATACCAGTCAAATGAATTACAGTATCACATAATATTAGTCATGCCAATTTAATAGACATAGATTCATATATTATTTTTTAGTACGCACAGTAAGCTTCTCTATAAATGATTCTAGGCAAACATGCCAAGACTGATAATGAAAATGAAGACAATACAAAATTTTTCTTTAAGAAAAAATGTGCAAAAACTCAGCACTTATTATATGTTCATAAGCTGTGACAACTTAAACTTGCTTGTGAACTTTTTGATCCAATTTGAGTGAAAACAATCTAATGCCTGGACTACTATCCTTCCTAATTTGAAAAAAACCCCACATTTTTATACTTGGTACTAAGAATCTGTCAAATAACCACTGCTAATATATTACTTAAGTGCACAACAACCATAGATGATGCTTAAAACAGAGCCAGTTTTCCCTTCCAAACTAGTATACAGAAAAAAAAAATTCAAAATGCAAGAAACACATGAAGGTCTGTTATTAATCATAGAATAAAAACAAACTGCAAAACAACAACAAATGTTACAGGTAGGCCAAGTCCAAGCCAATGCTGTTTTTGCAATAGTCATTAAATGAATTATTATTATTATTTTTAAGATTTTATTTATTTGACAGAGATCACAAGTAGGCAAGAGGGCAGAGGGAAGCAGGCTCCCTGCTGAACAGAGAGCCAGATGCGGGGCTCGATCCCAGGATCCTGGGATTATGACCTGAACTGAAGGCAGAGGCTTTAACCCACTGAGTCACCCAGGTGCCCCATAAATGAATTATTTTAGTGAATACTGATTTTTAGACACCAGGCTAAAATTCAGATGTATCTTAGTGTCTTAAACTGTTACATTTTTTTGTGATTAAAACACAAAGAATGCTATACGAAATGCTGAAACTGTCAATGTCTTAAATGTCCCAGATTCCTCCTCAGTGGCTCTTCAAATGAGTAACAGACCTGAGCCTTTTCAGAATGGAAACAGAGAGATTTTTTAGGTGGCCTCTGCTGTGTCAAAAAAAAAAAAAAAAACCAACTTTAACTATAACTTATGAGAACTGTAAGAGGCAGATTACCTGCTTTTTGCGAACTTTGTTTTAGGATCATGTATATAAATTATTTTTATTCCGATTATACCTACTTTATCTTATCTGTTACCTGCTGAAGTAAGATGGTGGCACAGATAACTTAATTTTCAAGTCATAGATGAAAAAAAGCCCCCACTGGCTTTTAGAAGATGTCATTTCCACTCACTGAAGATTTTCTTCTCTCTCTCTTTTTAAAAAAGATTTTAAGTATTTATTTGGGGCAGGGGTGTAGAGAACACAGAGGGAGAGTGTGAGGCTTAGCAGGGAGCCTGATGTGGGGCTCCATCCCAAGACCCTGAGATCATGACCTGAGCTGAAGGCAGACGTTTAACTGCCTGAGCAACCCATGCCCCTCCCTCCCTCTCTTGTTAAACTTAAAAACAACAACAACAACAAACCCCCCAAAACCCCCAAACAAAAAAGCCTCTGGCAATGTGAGGAAAAGAGCATAATTAAGTGGCAGTAATACAGCATGAGCTACACACTCTTGAGAAAATTTTCAGGGAGGGGAAAAAAACCCCTAAAATCAAGAAATCTAAAAAGGAAGCTTATTTTACCAGAAAGGTGGGCAATATTGCACATAGACCTGTACCCTGTGTTTGGAAACAAAGTTTTGTTGCGACACAGCCACACCTATTCATTTATAGATTGCCTATCGTGGCTTCCCAGCAACAGGGGCAGGGTTGCATAGCTGGCATAGACAGAAGGGACCTAAACCCTAAAAAGAGTTACTTTTGGCCCTTCACAGAAAACAAACATCTAGGTTATAGAAACATGCTGAGATTTTACTGGAAGATCACATGTGAAACCCAAAGAGGTCTCTATGTAACAGATGTCCTCAGTATCAACAGATACAAATCCTATTTTCCCATTAGCTTCAATTTTGCAACAAAAGTTAGGGAAAGCCCACAGAAGAACAGGCTGAAAATCTAACATACAGTTTATATCTTCAGTAAGAAGTGTAATCTACTTCCTTTCTGAAATCTACAGTATTTGGTTAAAATGTCTTTTTTTCTTTTCTTTTTTTTTTTTTTTAAAGATTTTATTTATTTATTTGACAGACAGACCACAAGTAGGCAGAGAGGCAGGCAGAGAGAGAGGAGGAAGCAGGCTCCCCGCCGAGCAGAGAGCCCGATGTGGGGCTCGATCCCAGGACCCTGGGATCATGACCTGAGCTGAAGGCAGAGGCTTTAACCCACTGAGCCACCCAGGCGCCCCTGGTTAAAATGTCTTAATCCCCAAGAATCTCTCCTACCTATGGTCAGCTTCTCTTATCTGTTACCAGAGAAGTTTCTTATTAAGAGAGATCTAGTTCCAAGTTCACAATTTATAGTATTTGTACCCTAATTTTGTCAATTCATATTTAATAACGAAAGGCAATAATGACACACGTCAGTGGAACTACAGAACATGGAATGTTACCCTGAAATATCTCTAGCTCACTGCTTCACAAGTTCTACAGTAAGTTATAACCAACTATCAACCTATAGTGTTACAAATCATATATACATAAATATATTTTTGAAAAGTCCTAAAAGGGCTTTAGATATTCACTGGTGGTTAAAACACGTTCAAATTTTTTTGTTTTGTTTTGTTTTTGTTTTTAGCTTTTCCTTTAGGCTAAGGAATCCTTATTTTCATCCTGTTCATTTGCCTGTGTAATTATGCTTTTAACAATTCTATTACCAAATTGTTAAAATGAATTTATAGTTATGTTTCTAAGGAGTATCTTATCTCTTGAAACACAAACTAAAATATTAATAGTTGAAGAGATATCTGGGATTAATATCAAGAAAAAACTACAGAGGAAGGAGAAAATGGTGGAGCAGCCAGAACTAGTAACTATTCACTTAAGTATGACTCTACAGGGATTTGCTTTTTTTTCAAATCTAGACAAAAGCAGGCAGACTTTTTCAATAATATAAAAATGTTTTCCACATTAAAAAAATATTTCTCTACTTACCATCTAGTAATTCTAGAGTAACTGTAGGATCCACATATTCCCACCAATGTTTTCCATCAGTTGACACAGGAATCTCCCAATTGGACCATTTGCAAGCCAAATGAATACATACACATGCTATCACTGTTGGTTTGTACTGAAGACAGAAGGTGGTAAGGTGTAGACTGTTGTAGAGCAGGTGTGAAAACGAAGAACCACAGTAATTCAAATATGTAAAACAAAGAAAAATATTTACCAGTAAGATTAGAGCAAAAACAAAAGGTTTTCTTAAGTCTACAATACAAAACCTTATTTAATTAAAATTTATCACTATAGTTATAAAATCCTAATACTAAAAAACCCACACAGATTATGAACATTCTCCACATTCTGACTCCCCAGAGCATTTCTTAATACTAATATATAAAGATTTCTAAATTTTGAAGTATATTTACTTCTTTATAAGAGGGGAAGACAGTGTATTTCTAATAATCAGCACAAACAAGTATAACATTTTAATTTTTTTGGCAGTATTTTTGTTTCTTTTGTAATGTCTTGGCAAAAAAGTAAAGAAAAAGCAATAGACTGTAAAACTGACAAAGTAATTTCAACATCACATTACAGAATCAGGAATTCTACCATTTGGTATGGGTTAAGAAACAGAATTCTCAAGTAAATCAAAGAGAATCTAACACTTAATCTATGTAAACCTCTGTCTTCTTTTCAGCAAAGCTACAGAGAAAACTTACCTTTTGGTGAACAGCTTCGAGGCCCAATGTTGCTAAGTACTAGAAAAATGCTACCTTTCTCCTTCTACTATATGCCCCAAACTGGGCATATAACATGTTACAGCTAGCCTTTTCTAACTGAAGTATATTTAGTACTTTCTTTTGTTGCTCAAAATTCCTAGGGATAGAGGTTAAATCCCAACAACATATACCTAAGAAAATAAATTGGTATTTGCCAGTCCAAAGCTTTACATAAAACTTAACAGTGTCACAAGAAAGTTAGGAACACACAGTGCTAGTTTGGTCCCCTCCTCCCAAACAACCCATTTAAAAAACAAACTGAAAGCATTAATATAATCAACCTAGAACAGAATTATGTATTAAAGGTTTTAAAAAATTATTCTTCCAGTTCAGTTCAGAATTGATGAAAAATGTTTATCAACCACAAACCCACACTATTTTTTATATAAACTGAAAAGGAAGCAAATTTTTTTAAAGTAAAAATTGTACTTAGTCAAATCTAGGCACTGACAGGACTTGGCTACTTCTGATTTACAACTAGTGGGTATTATCTGGAAGAAAAACCCAAGTTATATAAATTTTATTTATTAAAAAAACTTTAATGATTATTTTAAAGTTAAGACTGGATCAATGTGAAATTTTAAAAAATTGTCATTTAACTATAATTGTAAACTAGAAATAGCTTTATACTTACCAAGTTGCTCGAATTTCTACGTTAAGTTTAGCTCTTTGTAATCTTTAGCTGCTATTCAGGCTACCAATTTTAGACTTATGCACTCACAAATCGAGAATATGTCATCAGAAAGCACCACTACACTTCACAATGTGCATTTAACCCCTCTGTGCCAAAAGTCCCTTGTACAATACACCGCAAAGCAGACAGGAAGGTACCACCACAGTAGATGGTCCAGTCTCCTGTTGCAACAAGGGTAAGAGACACATTGAGGGGGCCCTGCATTAAAGGAAGCTATAGTGTGCTACAACAGTGCAACAAAGAGGGTCAGGATAACAACCTGTTGGTAGCCATGAAATAGGATGTCTGTGCCAAATCCTTGCTTGCTGTAAGAAAAGAAAAAAAAAACGAAGACAATACTATCAGCTTTATTGTGCTACCATCAAAAAGTTCTCAACACAACAAAAACTTCAAAGTTTTGTACACAAAAAGTAAATTTTACTTACTACTTACAAATATCACAAGAGCGCCATCATTTTCTATACTACTGAAAATCTTCAACAACATTCACTCAAATGTTTCTTGCTATCCCCCAAAGATCTGAGAAACAAGCCGATTTGCTTTTAGCTAGCCAGTTACAAGGGCTAAACTTGTTACTAAGTTAAGCATCTAGTCAGCTAAAAGTTGCAATAAAGCATTCTCCTGGATTTAAAAAAAAAAAAAAAAGAAGAAGAAGAAGAAGAAAAGATTTTGAAGTCTAATACAAAATACAAAGAGGTGCCTGCCAGACTTAATCCTCAGTCATCATATTTAAGTTGGCTTAAGTACTTCCATCCAAAGAAAAGAAAACAAAACAAACCCTCCACCCCCCAAATTCAAGAGAGCATGAACTGCTCAGTTTTTTATGCTACTAAGCATCAACAAGGAATAAACAAACTAGAAACATCCTAAGGGCGTAGATATAGAAAACTCCACCGCATGTATTTTTCTTACAGAATCCAATTGTCAACTTTAGAAAAAGATGTAAGTACTCTAGGGAATCAGGATGCTCCAACACTGGTCCCCACAGGAAAAGCAATTTAACAACTAGCTTTTAAGACATTGAAATTGAAAACAGTCCCCCGCTCACTTTATCTGCTCTCTTATTCTTCCCAACAGGGATTCTTTGCTTTAATTTCCCGTTTCCCCCAATTACATTCATAATCATTGATGCACCTTTCCCCTCTGCTCACCTAGGATCTGATCAGTTCACCTCAACTCACCCCTCTCTAAGAGGCCTCACATTTGCCCTCTATTTTTTTCATGGCACCTGTAATCCCTGCTGCCCCATGTGGATCACGAACATAAGGTATACAAAAGGGATTTGGGCTTAGCAGAGTTGTGCTAAGGAAGAGTGTCAAAGCATCAGATGTCTTGGAGGCAGTGTGACTTATGTATGGCATTCTTTCCTGGTGGGGAGGGAAGGAGAAATCACAGAAATGAAAGGTCCCTGTAAAATGACATTAGCCAATTCTGCAGCAAAGTAGCATAATATCAACTTTCTCATCTCCAGAGGGGGTGGGGGGTGGGAAGAACTTTAAAGAAACCAAACCATTTACCACCCCTCATACCTCCAAAGAATCAAAATATGTAGAGAAGGAAGTAAAAATAATTTTAAATTGCCATAGCAGTTTTTACCTCAAAATATACCTAAATTCAATAACCTCTTAACAGTGTACAATAGAGGAAGAATGTAGGAAAAATGTTCTTTTGTTAGCTGAAAATTTTAACAGAGCAAAGAAAAACAGACAGCAAACATAAAAGAATATTTTTAAAATGAGTAAGATGTAAACTACAGTTACCTGAAAATGTTAGTCAGACAAAATGGAAGTTAAACATATGTTAAGATTTGTATTAAAATTTAACAATCGGTCACATTTTAAGCATTAACAACAAAAAATTAGATTTAAATATTCTACTTTGAATAAAACACCAAATTTGTAGTTTTTCTGAATTTTAAAAAACTTACTAACCAACTTTGTAAATGACTGGACTTGGTGTCTCTAGCTTTAGATATAGAGCCACATGTACAAAAGCTACTAAACTCTGATTAAAGATCAGGACTCAAATTTCACAATGATGCTAAGCTAAAAATCCAGTTTCATCTCCTACTAGGTACCTCTATAAATTTTAACCTAATATCTTTCTTCATTAACTTTTTTCATTAGGCTTGAAGCAAAGTTACATGGCTCCTCATTATTTTCACAAAATAGCTTATTCTTTCAAGTTTTCAGGAAAACCACTCTAAAGCCTTTTTTCCCCTTAATTCAAACACATACACTAGTTATCTAATATAATTCTAGACTATACTGTAATTCTGGGATGAAAATGTGCTCTAAATTATATTCCAATAACCATGAAGTACAGGAACCATAATTAAATATGTTCTACAAGTCATAACATGTACTAGTTATTAGAATAATAAAATATTAACGGGACTTTCAGAAGTCCATTTCTCAACAATGCCACTGTAATAACAGGTTTGTTTGTTTTAAATGTAGCCATTAACATAATAAAATCCTACCAGGTATAGGAATTCAATTTAGAATGAATAAAATGTGAGAATATTCAGGTAAAACACTAAAAAACAAAGAAAAGCCTTTAAAAGTCTTACCCATTTTGTTTTGAATAAACCTAAGGAAAAAAGTCTGGGGGTAAAAGAATGAAACTGCAAAATTTCACTTTCAAAAAGTAATAGAAAAAGGTACAACGAAAGTTCCAAGTAGTTGCTCTTAGTACATTAACACTTCAAATGGGAAACAGGAAAGTAGAAGTAAGAAATAGTGTAACAACATGCAACTGTGTAAAGTATTTCTAGGGATACAAGAACAGATATGTAGGATTCATTAACAAGAGCAGAAAAATGTATACCACACACTTTATAAGTCATAAAGCAAATAATACAAAAAGTTCCTACTCCTGTTTTAAAAGGTTTAATAGGCACATTACATGCTGTCTGTAGCATACTATGTATTTCCCCATTACACACAAAAAGGAAATTATTTTTAGTAATACTAAAGAACTTTGAAGAATGTATTAAGTCAATTTTGCTCAAATGAACGTGGGGAAAGTATTTCCAAAATGGCAAATCTGCTAAGACAATTTTAATCTGAAAGATCTGAGGATGGTCTCCAAATTCTTAAACTGTAATAACTTTTCTAGAAGTCAATGGAAGCTTCAGACAGACCAGAAATTTTCTGTGTGTATGTGTTAATAGCCAACTTCTTAAATATTAAATGAAATGGGACTGGCTTAGCCTAATGGGGAAGTGAAGAGAGTCTTAATATTTGGAGGCCCTCCAATTTTTCAGTGAAAGGAGATTCTCCTATAAGTTTAAAGGCCGCTAATTTGCCAGGTAGAAACACATGCAGAAGTAAATAAATATGCAGATGCAGGACACCAAAAAATGTTGCTTCAAAATGACATTTCCCCATTTTGATAAAACTCATTCAAATAATAAAAAGCTTTAACAATTTAGAAGTTTCAAAGATCACTTACCTCTTACTAACTGGGTACATTTCACCACATCTGTGTGTGGATGTTCAATGGTGATCTCAAAACCTGAAATGAAAAGCACTTTTTTCCCAATCACTTACCACACTACAATACTTGCCTGAGAAATGCCACCCATCGGCACAACCATAAATGTATAATATATTGTTCATTATTAAAAAGATCCAAAGACAAAGTTATTTTCTATCACTGACATGCTCATTACACACCTTCAATGACAAGAAATAATTTCTTCTAAAAACAATGTTCCACTTACTGAAAACTGGTTAACAAAGCTATTTGCAGATTTGGGTGGTATTTATTAAAAATTCTCAATTATGATTACCTTGAGATTACCCTCACATTAAAAACAAACTAAAATTACAGAAAATAAAAATATAAAGCAAAGACTTCAACTACATAACATATTTTTAAAAGTGTATTACAACTCTTTCAGAAGATGTAAAGAGTATTTTTCATAAATATAATCCCTGGCCCATAGTGGGAGAAAAATCTTTTAAATGATTTAGAGTCGTCTTATTTTCTTAGTATGTCGTAGATGAAAGGGTTTCAACCACTTAGTTTACAATCACATTTCATTTATGTATGTACATACGTATCAATTACATACATTTATGATAAAGTTAAGACTTGTAGTTAAAGTTAAGACTTTAACTTAATTAAAGTTAAGACTTGTAAGTTAAACTTGTAGCCTCAAGATTCTTTAAATCAGGTTCTAAAACCAAAGATAAAATGCTGAAAGAGCTTTCCATGTCTAAATAACCCTTAGGGAGGGCTGGGTTTTTCCTTTTTTGAAAAAGTGGAGGTCACATTAGTGTCTTCAGGAGAAGTAAACAAATAACATTCTGACAAACAGGTAATCCAGATTTTTAAAATTGTTGTGTGATCTACTTGTATTTCTACTGTAATTAAACCCACAAAATCATACTTTAATCAAAGCCACAGAAGTACAGCTTATAAATTCTAACTTAAAATAATTCCCCTTAATTTTCCTTTTAACCTTTATTATACAAACTTCACCTTAATATAATTTTTCTTTTAACCTTCATTACACAAATCTTTGTAAATTTCATATTTATATAATCTCATAAAGCAGTAACATGCTAAATTATTGGATTTGGAGATAAGATTCTCACTTTTATTTTTGTATCTTTTTATGCTATAAAAATATCAAACAAGTTGCATTTATTTTAAACAAGCTACTTTTCTTTAAAAAAAAAGTATGTAATGACAGGAGGCTGATTATTAAACTTCTTTTTGTTTGGGAATGGAGTAATAAATAACTACCATAATAAATAATATAGCGACTTCTGACACATACTATGTGGTACATGTTTTTTATACACTATCTCTCATCTTCAAATTCACAATGTTAAAGCAGATATTATTACTCTACCCTGCGTATACAGAATGGAGGTATAAAGGTAAAATGACTTTGCCCAAGTTTAAAAAGCAAGTCAAAGGCATATGGATTTTAAACCAAGAGCTCCATAAAGCCCGTGTTATTCCCATAATACACTGCCAGGTTCTTCCAGAAGTAATACATGACTTCACACAAGACAAACCATGCTAAGTCTCAATTTCCTCAACTAAAAAGTGAAAGATTTGAATAAATAATCTTTAGAGATCACTTAAATTGCAAAAAATTTGCAATGCAATTTTCAGAAAAAGATGACTAATGTTTAAATAACTACCATGTCATATTAAAAATGTGATAAATTCGTTAAATACTGACTGTAGTCAGAGTATTTGTACACATTACAATCATATGCAGCCTTTCACAATGAAAATATGTTTACTGTTCAATTAATGATAAATGAAATTAAAAAAAAAATGGTTTCCTTATAACCAGGTAATACTATTCTGGCCCCAAACCTTGTTTTAAAATGAAACTTTATTCAGTGGTAAAATTATTCCATTTTTAGGACACCACACTGAAGAACACACACAAAAATAATATCTGATGAAAATACATACCTAGGGTTTGTAGCATTATGGTTTCAAGTAAAACCAGTTCTTGAGTCTGCTGAAGGTAAGCCTGCCAGGTAAAAATAATAACATTAAAATGCTTAAGATAAACACTACTAGATCATGGGACCGTTAAATCTCATGAAAATTAACAGATACATTAAATCAGGGTAGTTTGGAAACACAAAGGAAATAATTTGAAGGTGACAGAGAAATCCCATTTTCTACAACCAATCTAAACTTGTTCACTTCTAATATAGAATATGTAAACAAGGTAAAAAACAACAAGTTAAATAACCCCTAAAAAGACAACAATAATATGAAAGGAAGTAGAGCTTAACTGAAAACAACAAACCCTCCCGTCTATACTATAAAACTTCATGTAGGCACTGTGCTTCAAGACACATTATGACAGGAAGCACCAACTCAAGTAAGAACATCAAATCCAAACCTGCCTGTAAAGAAAAAACATAACAATTCACTCTAAGATATTTTGTGTGGTAATTCCTTGATGGTCAGAGTAAGTCAGTGAGTTTTTTTTTTTTTGAAATTCCTCTCCTCAAAAAAGACAAAATATAAATCAAAGCAAACCCTCAAATCTCTAGGTTAACAGAAAACATTTTAGATATGAAATACCAAAAGAATGTATCACACACCCATGGGAAAACAGAGGGTCTTCTCTTTTACTTCAACAAATCATCCCCCTATTGTAATTACTCTGGGAATAGAGAGTATAAAAAATTTCTACCATTATCAAATTTCTTAAAATTATGACAACCGAGTAAGGTGATTAAAAAAACAACACATCATAAATATTCACGTAAGGTCGTGTGGCTAAACTCATAGTGAAAAGCACCTTTATTTATGTCCCATTTTGAAAAGATCACCAAGATGATTTTTTAAAACACAGATTTCTATTATTTGAACAATACCCTAAGTATTCACCAAAATTAACTCTGAATCTTAAAGTTAATAGAAATTATAAGAACAATCTCTGAATAATCACACATTCTTTATAACTGAATGGTAACATTAGTATCTCACTCCCTTAAAGCCGACATTAAAGATAAAACTTGTCATTAATAAACTCAGATATACTTAAAAAAATCAGATATACTTAATCTGGACTTTAAGATTAACTAAATGAAAGTAAACTAATATAATCTGGCAGTCATTCAGTAGTTACAAAGTTTCTGATAGAGGAACTCACCTATAATACAAGAGCTGGGAAAGTGAATTTAAAGGCCTAGAATTCCACCTTCTGTTTTAAGATGTCATAATATTTTAAAATGGCACTTATAAACAAGGTATATTAAAATGCTGATAATGAAAAAGTTGTTTAGAAGCCAGCATTACTCTTGAGGAAAATTAAAAATATGAAAAAAACCCTCTCATGAAAGTATGGTATAAAACAGCGTCTCTATGGATCAGTATCAGAGTGATAACTATTATTATATATGCATTAACAATGAAACAATTCTGTAAAATTACTATTTACTGCTCTAGAGGCCAAGTCCAGAGATTTTTCTATTTTCTTTTTCATTGTTGACAATTTAAGAGTTATTTATCTCTGGTCTCAAATGGACCCAAACAATGGAGGTGATATGACTTACCCTCCACATATATCATAGGTTGGCTGTGAGGATCAACAACAAAATGTGAAACACTTAACCTTTGAATCACAGCCTTGACATGATTCAGAACAACACTGAAACTCATGTACATACATGAAATATGTTTGTTAGATCACTCGCCGGTATTACATTCCTAAATGGTAAAAAGAATAAGCAGCAGTTGGAAGGCATCACCAATTGAATTATTATTACGTACATCACATTTAGTATCCAGCAGTGGCTCTAGGGGATGAAGACAAGCATGTGCTACTTTGATAACATGTTCAAGTTTTCGAGCCTGTTCTTCCACTTTTGCAGCCAAAAATAATGCAGTAGGTGATATTATCTGCAGAAAAGATAAAAATTTGGTGACTTAGAAGTAAAAAATTTTGGAAAAACCTTCTATTTTCTAAGGGAGGGGCGTGCAAAGAAGGAATGTAGTATTAAAAGTATGAATTGTGAGTTGGGCTATAACAAGACTGATATAAGAGTTTTAATTAAATAGAACTCATTACCCTAGTCTATAAAACCTGCTTTACTTGTTTTGCAAATAGAATACCAAAGGGAAAAAGGAAAAAGACTTACTTGGGCTAACTCAAAGAAACTTTAAATCATATTAATGCACGTAAAGGGGGGGAAAAAAACCTCAAGCAAAATAATAAAGCCACAGCTTAAAAAAAAAAAAGGAAAGTAGTAAAATATACCCAAATTTTCCTTCTTTTTAGGTACAGCCACTACTTTCTACAGTTTTTTTTTTTAGATTAATCAACAATTCATTGTGTGGCTAAGAACTACACAGTATTACTTTTGGGACAGAAAAAGGATCTACAAGGCAAAATGAGAAGATTCTGAATGTGATATTATTACCTAGGATCTGTATTACTTCACTACAGCAATACTAAAAGCAGCTTTAAAAATAAAAGGGAATAAACATGTAAAATAAATCAATAAAGTAGAAACACTGCCAACCGGAGATCAAGAAATAAGCAATATTTTTTGGCTTTATTAAGTTATATGCTCTTGGGATTGAAGTACAAGAACATAGCACTACAAAGACACTGACTAAGACAGAGAAACATCAATTTTGAGCAATTTACCCCGAAATTAGGAATAAACCAAATTAATTGCTGATTCAGAAAATAGGCACATCCAAAATTCAAATAATCTAAGATTATACAGAAGAAACTTCTCATGGGAAGATGATCTCTAAATGTCAAGATTCAGATTATTTTTTAAGAAACGAACATCTGAGTCTCCCTGTATCTTGGGGGTCATCAATCACTACATACAATCAATGCCAAAAAAGGAAGGGGAGGAGAGAAAGCATGAATCATGCTACATGACTTGGGTATTTAACATGAGAAGAAAGTTTCTGATACAAGGACAACTCTTTCCTCTGAGCTTTTAAAACAACTTATAAGTAATGCTGAGCCATGAAATTTAACCACTGGATTTTGGATCTGAAAGGGACCTTCACTAATCCAACTGCATTTGCAGATGAATAAATGGAGTAAAAATGACTTCAAGAAATTCTATTCCTGATGTATACATGTTTAAAACAGACCTAAAATTAAGTGCATTTGGCTCCAAACTACCAGTAATGTTACCGTAAAAGGACTGAGTAATTCAACTTGGGCTTTCAACTTATTTCCATCCTTTAGAATTAAAGTTACAAAACAAGGAAAAGATGTAAAAATTGAGAATGCTCAAAAAAGCAAATTATTCTTAGTTTTCACAGACTTAGAATAAACTAATGTTATCTTTATAACAGATTTAATTAAGCAACACTAAAATTAGGTAATACCAGCTAAATAGCAGTCATGCAGGCAGGGGGTTTTCTGAAATGCAGAGAGTACAAGACAATTGGATAATCATTTCCTAGCTCAGTTATTTCTTCTACATACTGAAAATTTCCTACCCTGCTACCTACTTCGTTTGATTAATTTCTTTTCTATTTAAAGGCTTACCTCATCCTAGGGAAAATTCCTGAGTCAGAGTGAAGTGCCCTTCTTTATTCAGTAGGAAGCTACATACCTCTATTATTTTACGTTCACTGTATTCTAACTTTTGGCTTATTAATTTTATCTACTATACTAGTCTAGAAGCAGCTTAAATATAGAGATTGAATTATTCATTGATGTTCCCATTGTCTCCCATTGTGCAGCTGCTGTTCAATATACTTGCCAAATGAATGATATGTGGATAATCCACATATAATTGTAAAGGCACTGATGTTAAATTCCAAGTATTCCTAATCCCACAGTAAAAATCTAAGAGCCAATATCACAGGGTAAGAAATGCAGCAAACTATAAAGATACTTTGTTTCCCATGGTCTGTCACAATTTACCTAAGTGATGTCTAAAAGGGGAATGGCTAAGCCAGCCATCACATGCCAGAACTATTTACCAAAGAGTGAAGCAATACAGACACCAGTCCAATGTCAAATTAGACTGAACTTAATACATAAACTTCCTTTCTAACTGCCAGATGATCCAGGATTTCTCTTACTCGCCTAAAAGGTACCTCTAAAGTCTTCAATGAGTTCTTCTTGGTAAAATCTCTTAGGATTCCCAGTCACCGCTTCATTCTCTTCAGACTTCTTGTAAGCCTCAATATCAAGAAGTACTTTCAAACCACACAGCTTTTCTCCTTACAAGATAGTCTCAATGGAAACAAAGTATGTGTACTAGAGAACGGTTCTAAAATTCTACAAATAATTAAAAAAATTAAATGTTCAGAGAGCTAATGAATGATCTTCAGGGTAGATTCCTGGTTTATTTACCCACACTCCTCACAGAAGTCTTTCTGTTCCCTCTAAATAGGGCTCAATTCTCATCCTCCTTCCAGTGCAACACTAATACCCAACACTCTTCCAAAGTTCCTGGTGAAATCCACTAACTCCATTCACATTTCCTCCTCTACAGCCTGCAAACATTTTAGTCCATCAGGGCTGTAAAAACAAAACAAAACAAAACACCTTTTTAGATAATACTTTGTGAATATCCATGTGAGGCATTAATTTTAAGGATGACTAAAGAAGGTAGTCAAGTTAGGTACTTTTTTTTTTTTTTAAATAGAAGGCTGATTCGTTGTGTGGCTTACTGAAAGGAAAAGAATTCCAAAAATTTTAAGTAATGGCTATATTATTACTGGTCTGTGGCTTTTAAAGGTGAGCATACTTTTGAAGGCAATAAACATTCATTAGTGCACATAACCTTGGTTCAAAGTCAAAGAATTCACACTAATATTAGAGTAGATACTTGGTTTGAGTGAGCAAACAACTATGAACTGAGATTTTAGTTCACTGGGGATAGGGACCATGCACTACCACCTTTGTGTTCCATTATCTAATAAAGCTTCTCGAATTACTATTAACTACAGGAAATAAAAACTGATTTTTAAATAGTATCCAGAGTTTGTGAGCCTAGAAGATGTATAACTATTTCAAAGTGATAGTACATTCTCAAAACAAGACAAATTTCTACAGAAATATACCATACAAATCATGAAGAGGGGGAGGTAGAGGTGATGAAGCCAGCTGTAGCACAGTAGTCAGGCTGCCTCAGTGGAATCCTGGCTTTGTTATCTGACTAGCCTAGGCAAATTACTTATTCTTTGTGGCTCAGTTTCCGCATCTGTAAAATGGGAGAAATAGTATCTGCTTATAAAATTGTGGTGAGGATTCATTGAATCAATGTATGTAAAGCACTTAGTATAGTGCCCCAGAGTAACAGGACTCAAATAATATCATTATTATGTTGTTAAGTTAAACAACTGTGTATCGCTACTGCTGATCTTAAAAAGGATTTTGCATGCTTTTAAAAATCCCCTTCTTGGGGCGCCTGGGTGGCTCAGTGGGTTGGGCCGCTGCCTTCCGCTCAAGTCATGATCTCAGGGTCCTGGGATTGAGTCCCGCATCGGGCTCTCTGCTCAGCAGGGAGCCTGCTTCCCTCTCTCTCTCTGCCTGCCTCTCAGTGTACTTGTGATTTCTCTCTGTCAAATAAATAAAATCTTAAAAAAAAAAAAAATCCCCTTCTTTCTTGCTCTTCTTCCTTTCTTTCTACATACTGAAAATTAAGTTAAGTTAAACTGTTAAACTGAATTCTTTAAAGGTTCCATGGTAGCCCTAACTAAGATTCAGACACTAAAATGATAACACATATTTCTTCAGTCACTGCAATACACCAGTATTTCTTTTGTCCCTTCTCCCTCCAGTTGTTTTCAGCCCCTTCTCTTTTTCTAATCCTTTATATGTTTCCATTCCTACCTCTTGATCTGACTCCCTTCCTTCTCCATCTTTTCTCCTCCTGCCCATTCCTGGCCCCTGTCTCTCCTTTCTGCTCATGATGCCCTCACTGTTGACATTCTTTACTCTCCACTGCTGGCTTCAACCTTGATATTTGGAGGTAAGGTCAGTTTGAATTAACAGAAGCCTGGGTAATTCCTAAATCACTGATGATGGCTGTGTGCCAGTCAGTTTCAAATGAATCATTCTGGTCTTTACTCTTTTAGTAATTAATTTTGTGCATATACCTTGTGTGTACATCTGTAGTTAAGAACTAGCTACAACTGTTTTATTACTCTTCAACTTAAAATTTCCTAATCCAAAAGACTCCCTAACAGAAACAAAGAAAATGCCCCCCTCCCTTTTTTGGGGGGGGGCTAATATATCATCAGTAGGCTTGTTCTAATCTCTTCTTATGTTTCATCTTTAGGCCCTATAGGCTGGTGAAGCCACTTCTGCCCTGTTACTCAACTGCTCCCAAACCACCTCCTCCACTAGGACTAGGATAACTATTTTCCTGTGCCTTCAGGAAGCTTCATTTTTGGGGTACCTGGGTGGATCAGTCATTAAGCATCTGGCCTTCAGCTCAGGTCATAATCCCAGGGTCCTGGGATCAACCCCTGCATTCAGCTCCCTGCTCAGCAAGAAGTCTGCTTCTCCCTCTCCAGCTCCTCCTGCTTGTGCTCCCTCTCTCTCTCTGTCAAATATATAAATTAAAAAATCTTAAAAAAAAAAAAGGCTTCATTAATGAATATACAGTTCTACGTATCACAGCTCAGAATTGGGAAACGACACACCTGAGGCTATAGTTAAAGAAAAATGGTAATGGTACAACTTTGTAAGACTCCCAGAAAGGTTTTAGAATAGGAAAAAGGAAGTAGAAACTTAGATGTAACAAGGGGGTAACAGCTCTCAACAAAGAAGAAAACAGATTAAGTCAAAATGTCGATTTGTTCAAAACAAAGATCACTAAGATTTACCAATCAGATCAAAATTCCAGTACAAATTTAAGTGGTCCATATCCTTAATTTTGATGCACTGAAAAGACTGATATCCCAGGATTAGAGAAAATGTCATTAACTCAGTCTGGTATTTTAGTTGTTTTTCTACCCATATAATTATGCATGAGTGTAATACTGTCAACATAACAAAATTTATACTGAGAAATAAAAAAATCTTCAAGTTGGATGTTATTTGGGATTTCTAATTACATCTAAAAGAGAGCTGGTCTATTAAAGACTAACTAGTATTCAGTATTGCTGAAAAGAAGTAATAATTAAGAGAACAGACCCTGATATCCACAGAGTAAATACATGATATTTAAAAGAATTTAAATGCTTAATGTAACTTGGCATTTAAAAATTTATTTATGGAGCCTATGTTACCATTACAAATCGTTAGAAAAACAAAAAATTTTCAACTTACAAAGTACATGTAGTACTTCATAGGTAAGTCTCTACTCTCCCTTAGACACCCAGCTCCTACCAGCCAATAATAAACAGTCATAGATTATTAGTAAACAAGTTGCACAGGTATTAAAAATTTCACAAAATCTTTAGAACTCCACTTTCCTTCAAATGGCTAAACAAATAAGAACTAATATTACTGAAGACTTAATACTGTGGATAGTATTCCCCAAACTGATCTACAGATTCACATATTCCTTGTCAGAATCTCAATTTCTCTGCAGAAATTGACCGGCTGATCCTAGAATTCCTACGGAAATGCAAGGGACCCAGAACAGCAAAAATAATCTTGAAAATGAAGAACACAAAGTCAGAAGACTCATACTTCCTGAGTTCAAACCTTACTACAAAGCTAGAATAATTAAGACCATGTGGTAACAGTCTAAGGAAAGACATAAAGATCATAGAATAGAGTTTCCAGATATAATCATTTAATTCAATGGAAAAAAAATTAGCCTTTTCAATAAACAGTGCTGGGTCAACTGTATATCCACATGCAAACAAACAAACAAAAACAAAAAGAAGCTAGTCCCCTTCTTTACACCATAAACAAAAACTTACTAAAAATGGATCACAGACCTAGATACAAGAGCTAAAATTATAAAACTCTGAGAAGAGGAATAAATCTTCATGATCATAGATCAAGCAATGTTCTCTTTGATATGACATCAAAACGCAAGTGACAAAAGAAAAATCCTAGTAAATTAAATGCATGTATTATGGATGAAATATCAGCAAAGTGAAAAAGGTAACCCACGGAATGAAAGAAAATATTTGCAAATCCTGTATCTGGTAAGGGATTGGTATCTAGAATATACGTATAACTCTCACAATTTGATAGAGAGATGATGCAATTTAAAAAATGGGAAAGAGGGGTGCCTGGATGACTCAGTGGATTAAGCATCTGACTCTTGATCTCAGGGTCATGAGTTCAGGCTCTACCAGACATGAAGCCTACCTTAAAAAAAGGGGAGGGGAGGGATAAGAAGATATTTCCCACCAAAAGATACTACAGATGGCCAATAAACACACGCGAAGATGCTCAATAACACTAATCATTACAGAAATGCAAATTGAACCACAAAGAGATAATGCTTTTTATACTCACTAGGATGCCTGTAAGATGGGTATAATAACAATAATAATTTCAAAAAGACAAACAGATAGTAACAGTTACAAATGTTGTCAAAGATGTGGAGAAATTGGAACCCTTAACACATTGCTTGTAGGAAGGTAAAATGGTATGGCTAATTTGCAAAACTGTGGCAATTTCTTATAAATCGTTTTTAAAAAGCTTTCTGAGAGGGGGAAGGAAAAGAATAAATGAAACAAGATGGGATGGGGAGGAAACAAACCATAAAAGAAACTCTTAATCTCACAAAACTGAGGGTTGCGGGGGTGGGGGGCTGGGGGCGCTGGGGGTGGTGGGGTGGTGGTAGGGAGAAGTTGGTGGGATTATGGACATTAAGGAGGGTGTGTGCTGTGAAGTGTGTAAACCTGGTGATTTGCAAACCTGTACCCCTGGGGCTAATAATACATTATACATTTATAAAAGAATTTTTTAAAAAATTTAGAAAAAGTAAAAAAAAAAAAAAAAAATTGGAACCGATGTTTAAGTCTACATAAAGTGAACCGTACTGTTAATTCAAGTAGGTACTCCTGTTAGTCACTCTAAACAGCAATCACTGAGCTAGAGCAATACAAACTAAAACTATTTAACAATGTGGGGAGTGTGTAAAAATTTGATTATCTTCTCTGAATCAATGCATCATTTAAAGACTTTCCCCAAATCCTCAGAATTTCCTTTCTCTGCTGAAAGCTATTTTTTTTTCTAAGCATGAAACTATGATAGTTTTCATGATCTCAAGATTTTTGGCCAGAAAAGAATCATTATCATTACTTTTTAAAATTTCTGAATGAGCCCTCTATTTAAAATTAGCTTGTTGACAGATACAAATGTCTGTACTTTTCATTAGTTAACTGGTATTACTTTTTAAGAGTTTATAGCCCAAACCAGCACCATCAAATAGAAATGTAATGTGAGCCACAGTGTAATTTTCCTAGCAGCCATGTTAAAATAGTAAAGAAATGTGAAATTAATTAGCAGCACAGGTTTAAACCCACAATTGACATTCTAAAGAAAATGATTACATTAAAATGATATGAAACAGACTGAAATGTATTAAATGTTCACTGGCATCTCAAAATAGCTCAAACTGATTACTTTTCTGAGTTATTCCCAGAGCAGAAAGACAAATTTTTTTCTCTCTCTCACTAGAATGTAAATCCCTTAGGAAAAACACTATTTCTTATTTATCAAAAAAAATATCATGCCTACTTTGCACACTGCTTGTCACATAACATGTACTCTATGTGGACTAACTACTGTCACATAAACACATAGCATCACGTAACAAAGTACAAACCATTAAAGCTGTAATATTTAAAAATTTCAGCGCTGAACAAGTAGGTGAACTTCTACAGTCATTTGTTTCTTTTTCGGTGTCAGACTCAAATAACTTTAAAAAACCTTCATTTTACATGCTTTTCTGTAAATATGGTATCAGGACTACTTACTAAATACCTTTACATCTAGAACAGTAACTTAGTTTAGAATAAAATCTCAGATTTCCATCATCTCCCCCATTGTAAAGTATATAACAATCTGATTTTCTCTTAAAAAAATTATTTTACCCAATCTTATGCACTAAAAACATCTTCAGAATTTCTGTTCCAATTGCCTTCAAAGTCAATTTATAAATTTATAAATTACACAGAGACCTTTGTGTGTCTTGGGTAATAAAAATACTCGACACACATTTGTTAATGTAAAAATCTGCTCTATTCTATACATCAGTTAGTTTAGAAATGCTACATTACCAAATTGTATAAAATCCTTTCTTATTTGAAACAAATGAGCTAGAGCTACCCTAAGAACATGAACTATCAGGACTAACAGACACATTAAGTGTGTGTTTGCGCACGTGCATGTAAAAAAGATTTGATTTGAACCTTTTACAATCATCTGAATTTTTGGGGAGAAAAAAGAGCTGCTTCACAAAGACTTTATAAAGACTTGTATAATACACTGCCCAATACACTACATCAGTCAACAACCCTCTAATTAGGCAGGCAGAGTTCCATGTTTCAAAATAACATTGAAGTTTTGTGGGAGAACATTCTAGAGTTCTTTTCAGAATTCATTTGCAAAAAAATCGGTCAATAATATCATATACGCTTTTTATGTCTATTGATAAACTGTTCCAGATGGATCATAATGTTCCTTCTTTAACAGAAAGAAGTTCAAGTGACTTAATTATTCCTAAAATATTACCCTTATCTTCTTAGACATTCTTAAACCTATTAAGGGACGTATTAAACCTATTAAGGTTGTCCCCTGAACAATGTAGGTGTTAGTAGTGCTACCCCCCTACACACACAATACAAATGTAACTCTGACTCTCCCAAAACTCTGTAAGTAACCTATTGTTGGCTGCAAGCCTTATAGATAGCCAATTAACACATTTTGTATGTTATATGTATTATATACCATATTCTTCCAATACCTCATTTTTCTCAAATTTTCAGTTTTTCTAGGCTATATAGTTTGTCATTGAGTTTTTTCAAAATTATTGCAAATCTCTAAAAAATTTCCTAATATATTTACTGAAAAACATCTGTATTAAGTGGACCTACAGAGTTCAAACCTAAGGGTCAACAGTACATTTAGATGATAGTCTATTTCCTTGTTTGGAAATTAGCCTATCATCTCTTAAAGTGACGGACAATTACCTTTTAATGTCTTATCTGAAGAATTCTGAGAAGACAGGGGCAGACCCGTGGTAACGAAATCCCCACAGAAAAGCAGAGTAACAAGAGAACAAGAGCAAAACTCCACGGATATTTATAACCAAACTACCTGGCAAGGCATTCCTAGGAAATTCAAATACAAATGGATAAAGGACAAAACTGGCAAATATGTAGCCATAATTCCTACCCAGTATCAGCATCTACTCATAATCCCTACCCAGTATCAGCATCTATGCAACAAGAAGCAAAGCAAAGTAATAGGCTATTTGCTGGGCTTGATAAAAGAACCTCAAAATAGCCCAGACATTTACTGGAAATCATGGTGGACCAATCAGGAAACAGCAGCTGAACTGGGGAGGAATTCTGTCAAGATCAATTAAGTGGGTATATGTCAGAGGCCTAGAGAAGGGCTAAAGGGTTAAAGTTAACTTCTTATGTACTAATCAAACAGATCTCCCAAGGCTCTTTTCCAGGACTCCACACTGGAAAGAAACTTTTGAGATCCAAAGCAGAACTGGCAGGACAGGGAGAAGGTAAACAGAAAATAAAAACGAGGGAGGGGAACATAGCCAGGGAACCTCAGAAAGTAAACTGTTATATTTTTGTATATGTAAATGAAAAGTATTTGGGCCATACTAAGACACCGTAAGAAAAAAACAGAAGAGTTAACCCTAAGCAACAAAAATCATACTAGAAAGAACTGCTCAAAAAAACAAAAAATGGTACTGGGAAAACTGGATATACACATGCAAAACAATGAAATTAAACCCTCACATCACACCACACACAAAAATTAACTCACAATGGTTCAGTGACCTAAATTTAAGAACCAAACCTGTAAAACTCTTAATAGAAATCGAGAAAAGCTCCATGAAAGGTTGGGCAATGATTTCTTAGAAATGACACCAAAAGCATAAGCAACACAAGAGAAAGTAGGTAGACTGGGTTCATCAAAATAAAAAACTTTTGTTCATCAAAAAAGTGAATGAGCTTACAGAATGAAAAAAAAATTGCAAATCATGTATCTGGTAAGAGAATAATATCCAGGGTATATAAGGAACTCCTATAGCTTAAGAAAAAAATCCTATTAAAAAATGGATAAAAGACTGGTTAGATATTTCTCCAAAGAAATACACAAATGGCCAGTAACCACACGAAGAAATGCCAAACACCAGTAGCCACCAGAGAAATGCAAACTGAAACTACGAGATACCCACTTCACATTCATTAGGATGGTTATTATCAGAAAATCAGAAAAGAGCTCATGCTGGTGAGGACATGGAGAACTTGGAACCCTTATTCATTGTTAATGGGAATTTAAGACAGTGCTATTGCTGTGGAAAACATGGCAGTTTCTCAAAAATTAAATATGGACTCACAATGTGATCTAGTAATTTCACTTCTGGGTATATGCTCAAAAGAGTTGAAAGCAAGGACCTAAGTAGATTTTTATAAACCCACATTCACTACAGCATTATTCACAATAACCAAAAGGTAAAAGGAATCCACCCGTGGTTCATTCATGCAAAGGAATAACATTCAGTCCTAAAAAGGAAGAAAATTCTGACATATGCCACAACATGGATGAATACTGGAAACACTATGCTAAGTGAAATAAAACAGACACAAAAAAGGACAAATATTGTATGACTCCACTTATATGAGGTAAACAATAGTGAAATTCATAGACTAAATAGAAAGGTGGTTTCCAGGGTCTGCGGGGAGAGGAGAATGGGGAGTTTGCTCAATGAGCAGAATTTCCATTTGAAAAGATTGAAAAAAGTACTAGAACTGGATAGTGGTGATGTTTGCTCAACAATGTCACTGAACTGTACTCTTAAAAATGGTTAAAATGACCTTTAAAAAGGAAAAAAAAAAAAAGAAAGAAAAAAAGGGACACCTGGGTGACTCAGTCCATTAAGCATTTGCCTCTGGCTCAGGTCATGATCCCAGAGTCCTGGGATCAAGTCCCACATCAGGCTCCTTGCTCAGCAGGGAACCTGCTCCTCCCTCTGACTGCTACCTGCCCTGCTTGCTCAGTCTCTCTCTCTCTCTCTCTGACAAATAAATAAAACCTTTAGGGGTGCCTGGATGGCTCAGATGGTAAAAGCATCTGCCTTTGGCTCAGGTCATGATCCCAGAGTCCTGGGACTGAGCCCCGCAATGGGTTCCTGGTTGGTGGGGAGCCTGCTTCTCCCTCTCCTTCTTACTGCTCCCCTTGCTTATGCTCTCTTGCTCTCTCAGTTAAATAAATAAAATCTTTAAAAAATGGTTAAAATGATAAATTTCATGCTATGTATATTTTACCACAACAAAAACCCAGAAAAATTAAAAGAGTAACATACCTCCAAACTAACAGACACTAAGGATTCAAAACACAAAACATAAGTAAAAAAGACGGGCAACCCTCTCATGTCTCCTCCCTCTTTGATAGCTTTGTACTATCAATAAGTTTTGCTTCAATATCACTCAATAAACCTTGTTCTGCTGCCCCCCCCAAAAAGATAATGTCACACATTGAAAGATCCCCTGAGTATATAAACCGAGAACAACCAACATCAAGATAATCCATAGTAAAATTACTGGATTACAAAGGAAAAAAAAAGGTCCTATAGCCATAAGAAAACTAGATCATCACCTGTAGTAGTGCTTTATGCCAGGAAAAAAAGGTGTTACGTATTTAAGATATCTCAGAAAAAAAAGCATGAGTCAAGAATTTTATACACAGCAAAACTGACCTTGAATATAAATATCACAGATAAACTATTATCAATATGCAAAGATTCAGAGAATTTTGTTTCCATGATGTTCAAAAGAACTTCAAACAATCAAAATGACTATAGAGACATCAACAAAAGCATTGGCAGTGAACAAAAATAGTTACGTGTAGAACTAAGATTAAATAAGGATTAAAAGGGAGAGTTTTATTAATGGCTATTTAAGCTAATGTAGTAGCCATAACAGGACTTTAAACAGCAGGGGTGAGAGGGAAAGCAAACAAAAACATTTTATTGTTCTCAATAATTATACTGGTGGTGATAGTACTGCTATTTCAACACTTATGTGTGTAATGTGAGGGTAAATTAATGAGTGATGATGGGATAAATTCTCTAATTCTACATTAAAATTTTTTTTTATTTATTTACTTGAGAGAGCACAAGCAAGAGGGAGTGGCAGGTAGAGGGGGAGGGAGAATCAGCTCCAGGCTGAGAGAGAGCCTGGAGTGGGGCCAGGACCCGGGGATCATGACCTAGGCCAAAGGCAGACGGTTAGCCAACTGAGCCACTCAGGTGCCGACAAATCCCACATTCTTAAGAACTATTTGTGTGGAAGGTCACAGAAATATACCACAAAGAAAGGTTAAGTAAAAAATGCTGCTATCTTGAATTAGCAAAACTCCTGAGGTATTTAAAATATACATTTAAAAGAAATACCTATTAAAAAAATCTGGTTAATATATTTCATATATTTAATGTGTAAATGAATAATAAACACTTAATATACCAATTTGTATAATAAATGTGTATTTATGATACTATATATTTCCTCTCTCTGTTCACTGTAGATGCCTAGAAACAAGACAAATACAGTAATGAGTATCCCTAGTGTCCAGCTCACGGTTTTGAAATACCACTTCCTACTAAAACAAACGAGGATTACTTAAAGAAATGGCGATTCCAGCTGTGGAAAAGAAAATGTACAAGATAAGCCTGGAATACCTTGTTGTAACAGATAGTCAGGAAGCTATACAAGATTATTGCGGTATAGAGTTACCATATGGTCTAGCAATTCTACTTCTGTACCTGAGAGAAATCAAAGCATATGTCCATCCAGAAACTTATACATAAATGTTCACAGGAGCAGTATAACAGCCAAAAAGTGGAAACAACTCAAATGTCCATCAACTGATAAATGGATATATAAAATGGAGTACAATGGTAGTTTGGAAGAAAAGTTAAGTGAAGCTTACACTTCACTTACAAGCTACAATAAGCTTATAAGCTACAATACAGATAAATTTAAAAACATTATGCAGTAAGGGAAAGAGGCCAGTCAGAAAATACCACGTATTGTATGTTTCCACTTATAGGAAAAGTCCAGAATAGGGTGGGGGGAAGAAGGTAAAGAGACGGCCAACTGGTGTAGGGTTTCTTCTTGGGGTAACGAGAATTTCTAAAATTGACATACAACTTTGTGAATACACTTAAAAAACTCCACTGAACTACCATTTCAACTGATGAAACGTACAGTATATGAATTACATTTCAACAAAAGTAGTACATGTAGGGTAAGAATCATGTATTTATCCTGCTTTTCCTTTAAGAACTACACAACTGGGAGTCTAAGTAGTGGATGAATCACAGCATTTCATTACGAAAATATTCCAAATTACTAATGAAATGAGAGTATCACAATGAACGAAAGGATCTAGATGTTGAGTATCAATCAAACGCTGCTAACACAGAGATAAAAAGACATCAGATGGCTCCTAATTAGGCATCTCAACACCTGTAGTCTTACTAAACATACTCGTCTAACCTGAGTTTGATGAAATTTCTAGATCTACCTGCAATTTGCAGGGACTTCAAGAATAAAAGAACATGATAAACTGCTCCATGAGTATACAATCAGCAAAATCCAGACTCTACAGGTCTATTGCCTTAGGTTCTTCAAGAGATAAAATTTAAGGGAAAGAAAGGGATGGAGGAGAAAACTGTAGATTCAGAGTTTCAAAAGAGTAGTCAAATTTTTAATAATGGGCAAGATGAAACTGAAGCATTTAGGAATGCAGGATTAGGTGGTAAAACTATATGAAACCGAAGTGATAACTGTAATAACTGATAACTATAATAATTCTTTTGTGGAGGGAGGGAAGGGGTTGACATAAGGATGGGGCACATGAAAACATTTCCAGGATAGTTAGCAAAGTTCTCTTTCTTGAGTGGTGGTTACAAGGTTGTCTGCCTTATTATAATTCACTAAGCTATACATGGTTGGTGGTTTTATGTTTGTGTTGTATTTTACAGTAAAAAAACAAACCCTGGGGCACCTGGGTGACTAGTTGGTTAAGCTTCTGCCTTTGGCTCAGGTCATGGTCCCAGGGTCCTGGGATCAAGCCAGGTGTCAGGCCCCCTGCTTGGTGGGAAGCCTGATTCTCCCTCTCTCTCTCCCTCTGCCACTCCTCCTGCTTGTGCTCTCTTGTGTACTCTCTCACAAATAAGTAAATAAAAATCTTTATATAAAAAACCCACTTCACCTCATAAATGCAGTTACGCTGTAGCAATAAAGGACACCAAATAGATGGAATACAATAGGATGTGAACAGGACTCAAAGAATAAGAGAGAAATTCAGAAGTCAAAGAGTGGAGTTTGGAGTTATCTTGGGAATGCTTCAAGAAGAGTTAAACTTCACCTGTCTTAAAACCTGAGAGACCATTGTTACATGAGAAGAGAATGCACCATCTGGAAAAAGAGGGATGCACAATGCATAAATGGTAAGACTCATATATATGGCTAACAGGGGACTCTGGGGCCTAATTCAAAGGAGGACTTCTAACAACTATGAAACCAAATCCAACTCAACCCTTTTTGGGGGCACTAAAAAAGTTATACATACATAAAAGCTTGAACAAGCAGAAAATATTTCTGAAAGGGCACGTTAACAGCACATGTTCTGGGGCAGTGGGCTTACACACTCAAATTGGAGGATGGTTTATCATATTCCCCTCTCTACCATTTTCATTTACTATGTGCCTATATTAGTTTTCAAAAATAAAATATTTAAAGCTTGTCTCTGTGGAGAGGACACATACAGAGGAAAATGTGTAAGAATTCAGTCAACAGATTGTGAGAAACATGATTGGATCCATCTTATTAACAAATGGCTGCTCTATTATCTACTTTATGTGAAGTACTGGTGACACAACCATCAGTAAAACCAAAAAAGAAAGGAAACAAACAAAATCCTGCCCTTACATTGTTTACCTTCTAATCTGAATGTATGTGTCGGGAAACATTTTTATACTTAACTTCATCTATGTTACTACATTTGAGAGAAATTAAGGGCTTTCACAATAAAAATATAAGCAAAACCCTTTAGCTAACCAAGTTCCCCAAAATGCTGGTTTTCTCTCAGAAAAGACAATCATGTAGGACAATTTTATGACTAATTTGAGTATAAATATGCACAGTATAAACAAGATAAAAACTACTTCAAAAGTCTTGAATAAATTTCTATTGCAGACTATTCTTAAAAATTATAATGGCAGAATGCTGTATTATCAAAGAACAGGGACTATGGTCATTTCTGTAAGTGGATACAAGAATAGCTTTCCTCATTAAGTCTTTATGGGGGGGAGAAAGGAATGCAAAAACAACATCTGCAGACTTTCAAATGACATCTAATAGTCAAAAGTCAGGTCAACTGATAAAGATTATAAAGATTTTAAGCAAGAAGTGGTAAACAAATTTTGGCACAAGCAAAAATACAAGTTTGCTTATGTGTAGCAGCTAATCATCTAACTCAGACGTATAAAATGTAGACATGACTTAGATGATGCACTCTTAGAAGTCAATATAGTCATTCCTTAATATCATCAGTCCTGAATACTGTCCTTAACTGTGTACTCTTGGAACCTTAGCAGAAATACAGTACATTAAATGAGAACTTCAATACATTTAAATCTGGGAAATAAAAAAAATTTAAAAAAGCGCAAAAAACAAAAAAAAAAAAAAAAAAAAAAAAAAAGAGGCAATGGAACTAAGGACAGTTAAGAGAAGATTAAAATGGCCATGTGATCTGGAGAGGTGCTATGAGAATAGACTGTGACCACCAAAAACACTAAGAAAACAGTATGTTAAAATCTGATCTTAAGAGAATTCACTAAACTTGGAATTAATAGAAGAAACAAATGCATCATGAACTTGACAAACCAAATTAATGAACAGAGTTTCTAGGAGAAGTTGGGTCAATATTTATTCCAAGATTGACACTGTAGAGGATATTCTCCCACGGTATATAACTTGGAGGCACTCTTGGCGCCAGGGCTTTTATACTTTACTAGATTTATCTCGAGCTTGATGCTGCAAGGTCATTCTTTAATTACTAACCCGAATTACATAAACCTCACTGCATCCAGTGAGCAAAGGGTGGACTTAACTAATTAGGTTACATATAAAAGTCATTTACTGCTGATAGTGATCCAACCCTCCAAGAGATACTGACAATAAAACTCAATAATAAAAGACAGTTTCTGGGTCACCAACACATGTTGACATTGATTTTATTCTTAAACAATAGCATTTAAAATTTAGGGGACATTTTACTTTTAAATTAGTCAACGTGGGAAAACACAATGAATCCACATAATCATTAAACATTTTAATACAACTAATGCACGGTAGTTATTACAAAACTAGCTATAGTTTGTCCCTAGCATCTTCAAATTTAAACTTGTTAGGAATTTACTGAATGGTGTTCAGTTTACTTTTTGGTGAAATTCATGCTTTTTGTAGTTTACTATGACATTCCATTATAACCCTACAAGAAAAATTTTCCCAATGATGTGGGGGAGTATGAATTTAAAAGTGACTCACATTCAATTTGAGACCACCCCCTTCACCCTAAAAGAATAGAAAAAAAAAAAAAAAAGATAAAAGAGTGAGGCTGTGCAACTGATGCAAGTGCACAAATACAAATATTAAAACCACTTTTGATATAACAGCAAAGGTAAAAAAGACAACAATTAGATATGAAGGGTGCAATGCCACTTTTTCAAATAGAAATTAATATCAGATTTCAATTGCTAATAACATTTTAATGTAAAATGCTGAGTTTAACTTTGTACATATACAAGACACTAAGTGGGGTAATAAAAATACTTTGGCTTTTTATTGATGATGGCATTTAAGTAAATTAGTTCAAGAATGCAAAGGACCTGGGCTTCACTAGTCAATTTAAAGTTAAAGCTGTGAATTTTGGCTATAAGCTAGATAACTGTTTTAAAGCACACCAACCAGGCCACAGAGACAAATTATGAAAGAAGGAGGGTTCAAAAAGAAGTATAGTCTTGTGGTGAGATTATTTACTGGAAGTAGAAAAGTAAGCCTGTTTAAGCAAATGGGACATCTGTAGCCACATCAAGAAAATTTCCAGGACTATTTTGACTTATGATTTCTACCAGCATTTTTCAGGCTACCTAGGAAAGTCACATTTATATTAGTTTTCATTAGTTTACCACTGCCTTTGGAGCCAATTTAAATTTCATTCTCTCAATCTGAATGTTATTGCCAAAAAGGCTTCCTCTCTCTTCCATAACACTATCACTGACCCAAGTTCTGTGCAAAGAAATAACTAGGAAAACAGAAATAGAACAAGAATCATGTAGATATAAAAGAGAAAGAGAAGAAAAGGAGCCTTTAGGAGACCAAAACGTCTTATGATCAGAAGAGATTAAAACACGAATCAATCTAAGCTATGAAGCTGTTCCTTCCAATCAGAAAAAAGTATTTCAAGGACCTTTTCAAAGATTGTTTTCTTAGCAAAAAGGTCTTAATGACAAACTACAAATAGCATAAAGTCTTCCACAATTCATTTTTTTCTACACACACCTTTCTGAATAGCATTCTAAAAACAGCTGTGATAAAAAGAGCAAAAAAATAGTGACAATTAAGACAGTTAAATATTAGGCAATTTTGTTAACAGATGCAACACAGTATGCATATTACTCTGAAAAGGACAGACACCAAACTCACACCTTTCACAAGGTAAAATAAAAATTTCAATCCAACACTATTAATTCTTCAAGATTTACAGGTTATGTTCTTTAGTCCTGGAAGATAAATTTTACTTCAAAACTGATTATACATATACACACCTCTGATAATATATGTGTGAATTCAGGAAAATTTGATGTCTAACTAACCAAAGATTTAAGTAGACAACTAATGCTGTGATAAAGAGGAACGCTGATACCTTAAGAAATTTTAATAGCAAATAAAATATTTCTGCTAACCATTTAACTTTCAAAGGGTCATTTAAAAAGAATGTCACAATTAAGCCCAGTTCACCGTATTTCAAACGCAAGGAGTCCAACACATTTAAGATGTACATCAGAATGACTAGGCCAAATTACACTGTACATTACTATCTGAAATTATCCAAAAGTATAAAATTTAAATGAATACCGATATAATAACTAAGTAACTAAACGTTTATTACTTTTTAGCTCAAAACCTTGGCAGAGCCTAACACAGTGCCCGACAGTCTGTCATCACAAATTAAAAAACAAACCAGGAACATTTTTCATTTCAAGCAAAAACGTTTATCACGCGGTTTACCTTCACTATTAATTTACAACACTAAGTCCAAAAGTAAAGTCAACGACCAACTTTTTTCTGCGTATCCATTTACCTCAAAATTTGGTTATGGTAAAAACAAACAATAAAATAGTACTTACATTTCTACTGAATTTGGTGAAAGAATGGTGCATATAAAACCTGTGCATATAAACAATCGCAGTGTTTATTGTAAGCTGAGAGCTGGAACGTAACATTTAGGAAATATCCGAGAAAAAACAATATCTAATTTACAGAACAATTTTGATGGAAAATTCCCGATCTACGGTGTTTTTCCAGTGCTTACTGTTCACTCAAAACCAAAAAACCAATCCCCAAACTACACATACATATATATGTATATACATATATATGTATATATATACATATATATATAAATAAAATAAAACCTTGCAGGGTGGTGGTAGGCTCGACGCCAACAGTAATAATAAGTGCTGAGCATCTCACTCCAATATTGCTATTAAGTAAGCCGGGAAGGATTCATCAATGGCTAGGGCTGACTAAGCTCAGCATCAGACAGTTGAAACGCGCGCGCGCACACCCATACAAAACCACGCCAAGAACATAAAGACCTCCAGAGAGCTCCCAAGGTACGAGACCCGCCATCAAACCACCGAGGAGCGCGGGGAGAGGCCGCGGAGAACACTTACGCCTTTCAGCATCGGTAACCCTCCTACCATTCGACCCTTTCTCCGACTAAAAGTCGAAGTAGCCTCCTCTTTTCTGCGATAATCCCTAAGATTCCCTTCGGGTCTCGGCGCCACTCCCATCCCCCGCCGCCACTACGCGCGGCCCCAAACAGATTACACAACGCTGCCTCCCAGCCCGCATTCCCGGACTCCTCTCCTCTCCTTCACTGGCCGCTTGCGGCCTCCCGAGCCCGAGCCTGCCTTCCTTTACAGCGCAGCCGAAGCCCAGCGAAGGCCGAGGCGGCGGCGCCATGTTCGCGGGGCAGCAGGCCCGGCAACCAGGCGACTGGACGAATAGTAAGGAGGGACAGGGCGTGAGCGGCGGAGGGCCAAGAATAGGAAAGGATACACATTGAGACGTTGTCCCATGTCCTGGATGAGGTTGGCCGCCTGCTGGCGGTATGAGAGCTCTTTATCCGCCTCCATACCGCAGCGGCGGCTTGGCGTGTTCTCCAGCTGTTCCCGAGTAAAGAACCAGCGAGAAGAACCTCCACGGCCCGACGCCATGACACTTCCTCCTGCGCCCGCTCCCTCACCCACCCCCCTCCCGTCCCGGCTCGCGGACTCCCGGCCAAGGCCGCGCGACCCCGCCCCACTCCGCTCGCCGTAGACCACGCACCGCCCCTTTTCACCCTCGCCGCTGCCCGTGCGCGTGCGCAGGGGCCGCCCTACCGGCTCGCCCCTGTCTTTTGCTTTCTTTTTCCTGCCTCTGGTCTCGCTCTCACGCTCGGGACCACAATGCTCCGCGCCACTTGTCATTTAGAGGCGCCCGAAGGTGGGGGTCGGCTGGGAAGGAAAAGGTCGGAGCGGTGCATGCCGGGTGTAGGATTGGCTGGGCGAAGGGTTGGGCAGAAGAACGAAGGGGCTGGCCCCGGGTCGCTTGCGGAGGGAAGGCAGGCGGGCGGCTGCGTGGTGCGACCTGGGCGTGGACTTTAAAGCCGGACGGGTTCTTGGGCCGGGAGGCTGGCGGCGCTTTAGTAAGAGAAAAGCTGTCCCCTGTCGCACGCGCACGGCTCAGCCCCCATTTTCCTTCAGTTTTAATGCGCGCAGTCTCGTTGGCTTTCTTAGGAGTTGTCCGCGAGGAAAGCCCGTGTCTGCTGGCGGCTCTAGGAAGGAAGAACGCGTCTGGAGGAGTGCAGGAGAAACAGCACTCCACGTTTGTGGTGGATTTGAATGCTTCCCCGGCCCCCAGCGTAGTCTTGTTTGGATTCCGCAGCCACTTAGGCTGTGAGTCTTATTTTTGAGATTTCTGGCCAAAGGTTATCACGTTAGAAAGGGGAGGTGAATTTTTTTTTTAAAGTTTTTATTTATTTATTTATTTTAAAAAAGATTTTTATTTATTTGACAGACAGAGATCACAAGCAGGCAGAGAGGCAGGCAGAGAGAGAGGAGGAAGCAGGCTCCCCGCTGAGCAGAGAGCCCGACGCGGGGCTCGATCCCAGGACCCTGGGATCATGACCTGAGCTGAAGGCAGAGGCTTTAACCTACTGAGCCACCCAGGCGTCCCAGGGAGGTGAATTTTTAAAACCAAATTTTGAGTCAATATGGTTACTGTGTTTTTTTTTTTTTTTAAGATTTTTATTTATTTGACAGAGATCACAAGCAGGCACAGAGGCAGGCCGAGCGAGAGGAAGGGAAGCAGGCTCCCTGTCAAGCAGAGATTCGGATGCCGGGCTAGATCCCAGGACTCTGGAATCTTGACTTGAGCCGAAGGCAGAGGCTTTAACCCACTGAGCCACCCAGGAGCCCCTGGTTACTGTGTTTTTACACAAAGCTATTATTTATTTACTTATTTTTAAAAGATTTTATTTATTTGGCAGACGGACACAGCTGGAGAGGGAACACAAGCTGGGAGGGGGAGAAGCAGGCTTCCCGGGAGCAGGGAGCCCAATGCGGGGCTCGATCCGGGATCATGACGTGAGCTACCCAGGCACCCCCAAGCTATGATTTAAAACAAGGTTAGGGAGGAACAGATAAACAAGAGGACCTGAATTTACTTTGTTTTGTTGCAGTTAAAAGTGTAAGACCGCACGTATGATTAACCCCTTCTGTCCTTGTAAGAGAATACCGCAGAACTCTGTTCTCGGAGTAGATAGGTCTCCGACTCTGAGCCAGTGCCTACTGTGTGTGAATAAAATCTGCCTTTTAAAATTTTAACTATTTGCCAAAGACATAATACAGGCAGACATATTTTTCTTTCTTTTTTAAGATTTTATTTATTTGATAGGGATGCAGTGAGAGAGGGAACGCAGGCAGGGGGAGTGGGAGGAGGAACAAGCTTCCCGGGAGCAGGGAACCCCATGCAGGGCCCAATCCCAGAACCCAGGGATCAGGACCTGAGCCGAAGGCAGACACTTAAAAACTGCGCCACCCAGGCGCCCCCAGGCAGACATATTTCTAAAAGGTAACTGATAATGTTTTTAAGTGAGTTTTACTGGTTAATAATCCAGGCATTTGTCCTTGTTTTTGGGCTCCTATGCCCAGTGTACTGCTGTATCTTTGCTTTGCCTTCCCTTTTCACATATTCGATATAGACCTATTGATTTGGTTGCAATAGGCAGTTTGGAATAGCTGTGTGCATAACTTTATTTCCTATTTCCCTTGCTTGCTTCCCATTTGTCCCTGCTTAGAGAAGTAATAGGATAGAATTATTTAAAGCAGCATTTATAAGGTGCTTACCCTAACAGTCATTTATGATAAAAACTCTATAAACAAATTAGAAATAGAAGAGAACTTAGCTTGATAAAGAAAATTTATAAAAACCCTCCAGTTAATATCATACTTAATGGTGAGAAATTAGAAGATTTCCTGCTAACAAGAATATCCCCTTTCACCACATCTTTTGACATTGTGCTGGAACCCTGGAATCCTACCTAGCTAATACAGTAAGAAAAGTGAATGAAAAATAAACAGATTGGGGAGGGCAAAAAATGAATTTGTTCAGGGGTGACATAATTGTTTTTGTAGAAAATCTCAAAGTATTAAAAATGTGGAGGCATACCTGGGTAGCTCAGTCTGTTAAGTCTCCAACTCCTGATATTGGCTCAGGTTTGATCTTGGAGTGGTTTGAGCCCCACATTGAGCTCCAGGCTGGACATGGAGAGTACTTAAAATGTAGAACAGGTGATTATGGCAAGATCTTAAGATACAAGGTTAATCACAGGAATCATTTGCTTTCCTATATACCAGCAATGTATAATTGAAACTCAAAATTTATAGCATAGTGTCATTTACAAAAAGTCATACTTAGGAATGAATCTAAAACATGTACAGGATCTACGTGTAGAAAACTACAAAACTCTAAGGCAGTCAGAACAGATATAAATGGAAGAATATTGTGGGTTTATGGGTTGGAAGACATTATCATTTGGGTCATTTCTTCCCAACTTGATCTATAGATTCAATGCAATCCCAAAGTTTTAGCAAGTTACTTTGTAGGTATCACCAGATTGATTCTAAAGCTTATGTGGAAAGGCAAAAGGCCTCCAAATAGCCAACACAATCCAAAGAAGTTGGACTAACACGACCTGACTGCAAAGCTACAGTAATAAAGAGAGCATATATTGACAAAAGAATGGACAGATCAATGGGACAGAATAGAGAGCCCAGAAATAGACCCACAAAAATGATCAAGTGATTTTTGACAAAGAAGCAAAGGCGATTTAGTGGAGAAAGGAAAGTCTTTTCAACAAGTGATGTTAGAAGGACTGGATATCCATATGTTAAAAAAAAAAAAAAAATTTTAGATACAGACCTTGCACTGTTCACAAAAATTAACTCTAAATGGATCATGTCCCTAAATGTAAAGTAAATGTACATGTCCCTAAATGTACATGTAATATGGAACAGGAGAAAATCTAGGTAACCTTTTCTTTGGCAATTATTTTTACACACAACACCAAAAGAATGATCCATGAAAGAAAAGATTAAGTTGATTTAATTAGAATTAAGGAACTTTGCTCTATGAAAGACTGCTGTGAAGAGAGTGAAAGTACGGGGAGAAAATCTTTGCAAAACACATATCTGATAAAGGACTTGTATCCAAAATATAAAAGAAATTTTAGAATTCAACAGGAAGAAAATATCCCAATTTTATTTTTTTTATTTTTTATTTTTTTTTATTTTTTTTTAATATTTTATTTATTTATTTGACAGAGAGAGATCACAGATAGGTAGAGAGGCTGGCAGAGAGAGAGAGAGAGAGAGAGAAGCAGGCTCCCCGCTGAGCAGAGAGCCTGATGTGGGACTCGATCCCAGGACCCCGAGACCATGACCTGAGCCGAAGGCAGTGGCTTAACCCACTGAGCCACCCAGGCGCCCCAACCAATTTTAAAAAATTGAAGCAAAATTGACATACAATCTTGTATTAGTTTCAGGTGGGAACATGTACATTCACAATTCTGTGAATTACTCAGTGCTGACCACAATAAGTGTAGTTATCATTTGTTACCATACAAGATTATTACAGTGTTATTCACTATATTCCCTATGCTGTAGTTTTCATCTCAGTGACTTATTTTATAACTCAAAAATCCTCTTTATATATTTCACTCATCCCTCCTACCAAACTCCTACCAAACTCACTTCTGGCAACCAAGCTTGTCCTCTGTATTTAAGAGTCTGTTTTATTAATTTTGTTTTTAGATTGCACATATAAGTGAAATCATACTGTATTTGTTTTTCTCAGTGTATTTCACTTGGCATAATGCCCTTTATATTATCTCTTTTGTCACAAATGGCAAGCTCTCACTCTTTTTTTATGGCCAAGTATATTTGTGTGTTTATGTGCACACACATGCATGCATGGATGCACATGCATGTATGCAATAGCTTCTTTATCCATTTTTCTATCAATGGACACTTATCTTGGCTATTGTAAATAGTGTTGCAGTTGACACAGGGGTGCATATATCTTTTCAACTTAGTGTTTTCCTTTTCTTTGGGTAAATACCCAGTAGTGGAGTTACTGGATAATGTGTTTTTATTTTTAACTTTTTGAGAAATCACCATACCATTTTCCATAGTGGCTATAGCAGTTTCTATTCCCACCAATACTGCATGAGGGTTCCTTTTTCTCCATATCCTCACCAACACTTGATATTTTTGGTGTTTTTGATTTTAGCTGTTCTGACAAGTGTGAGGTGACATCTCATTGTGGTTTTGATTTGCATTTCGCTGATGATGAGTGATGTTGAGCATCTTTTCATGTCTGTTCGCCATCTGTATGTCTTCTTTGGAAAAAATGTCTATTCAGGTCCTCTGCCCATTTTTAATTGAAAGATTATTATTGTTATTGGTGTTGACTTGTATAAGTTCTTTATATATTTTGGATATTAATCACTTATTGGATATATTGTTTGCACATATCTTCTCTCATTCAGTAGGTTGCCATTTTGTTTTGTTGATGATTTCCTTCACCATGCAAAAGCTTTTTATTTTGGCGTAGTCCCAATAATTTATTTTTGCTTTGTTTCTTCTGCCTGAGAAGACATATCTAGAAAGATGTTGCTAAGGTCAATGTCCAAGAAAGTAATGCTTATATTTTCTCCTAGTAGTTTTATGGTTTCGGATCTTTAATCCATTTTTTAAAGATTTTATTTATTTATTTGAGAGAGAGACAGTGAGAGAGAGAGCATGAGCAAGGAGAAGGTCAGAGGGAGAAGCAGACGCCCCATGGAGCTGGGAGCCCGATGCGAGACTCGATCCCGGGACTCTAGGATCATGACCTGAGCTGAAGGCAGTCGTCCAACCAATTGAGCCACCCAGGCGTCCCAAGATCTTTAATCCATTTTGAATTTACTTTTGTGTATGGTGTAAGCCAGTGATGCACTTTCAGTCTTTGGCATGTAGCTGTTCAGTTTCTCCAGCATCATTTAGTGAAGAGACTGTCTTTTTGTCATTGTATATTCTTGCCTCCTTTATTATATTTTAATTGACCATGTAAGCATGGGTTTATTTCTGGGCTCTGTATTCTCTTTCATTGATCCATGTGTCTTTTTTTTTTTTTTATATTGTTCTGATTATTACAGCTTTATAGTATATCTTGAAATCTGGGATCATGATACCTCCAGCTTTGTTCTTTTCTTAAGCTTGCTTTGATTATTCGAGGTGTTTTGTTGTTATATACAAATTGTAGTTTTATTTGGTCTAGTTCCGTGAAAAATACAGTTGGTATTTTTGTTACTGTATCCAAGCTTGGCTGCCCATTCCTAAAAGGCCATTACTGAAGAGAAAATTTTGATTGCAAAGGAATTTGAGCTTTATTCAGAAGGCCAGCAACCTGAGAAGAAAGCAGACCATTGTCCAAAAGCTAATGCCAAGGTTTCTGCCTGGCCCAGAGGTTTTTAAAGTGATTTAGAGTGGTTGATCAGCAAAGGGAATGTAGGGGCCTGCAGTATTTTTTGATTATGTGAAGACTTGATGATGCCAGCTATAAAAGTTATCTCAGTGTTTGGGGACTGTATGATGGGGTCTGGTTCTTGTTTCATGATATGTAGGAGTACTCTGTTCCTTCTGCAGAAGAGGGCCAGGTTTACAGATACACAAAGGGAGGTCAGTAAAATCATTTTGCTAAAAAAATTTTAGGCTAATCAGAAAGCTGAGCTGGCTTCAAACAGAATTTCTGGCTTCTGTAGCCTGGTAGAGTTCTGGTCCTCCACTCCTCAAGGCCAATGGTCTGCATATCTCAAAGAAAATAAATTAGTTCTGTCACAAATCAAGAGTCTTAGGTCAGCAAGTAAGGAGTGTGTCAACTTGAAACAAATTAGCCCTTAGGATAGGCTGAAGTGCTGTTACAGTTTGATGAGGATTGCATTACATCTGTAGATTGCTTTGGGTACTATGGACATTTTAATAATGTTGATTCTTCTAGTCCATCAGCATGGACTATATTTCCATTTGTGTGGTCTTTCACTTCTTAGTAAAGTTTATTCCTAGGTATTTTATTCTTTCTGGTGCAATTATAAATGGAATTATTTTAATTTCTCTTTCTGCTACTTCATTATTAATGTGTAGAATGCAACA